>NW_026923075.1:0-207367 GCF_032062105.1 Saccostrea cuccullata
TTTTAGAGGAGGCCTCTTCTTTTTGTTTAGGAACCAGACCTTGTTTGAGGATTGAATTTGGCAACATGGGGTCACTGCAAGTAGAGCAGATTATTGTATTACAGATCTGTACAATACATGTATAATAAATCTGCATCTCTGCATTTTTCTATCCCATTTCAACAAAAATAAAACAAATGATCACAAAAGTGTACTGGAATGAAGAAATAATATTATTATACCTCATTATGAATATTCTAAAGAACGCATTATCTGATTGGTTCTAATTTGTCACATGATCGGGCCCATAAAACATCATATTTCCCGGCCGTCAGCACGCTTTTCATCATATTTCACCTCTTCGGAACACCTACTGTATTTTCCCGCAAATTAGTTCTCGTTCGTTGAACGAAAACTCCCGAGAGAAGTAGACATCACAATAGCCTGGTTTACGTCACAAAACTGATGACAATGTGTTGAACAAAGGGTTTTATAGTAACTTTACGTAAAAAATGAAAGTGAATTTGAAGTAAGCGGAACCAGCATTGTTAATGAAAGTTTATGTTTATTTCAAAGGTTTTGTTTGTTTCGGTATAATAAACAATGCATTGCATGTAATAGCTCTTCAAATTTTAATAGGTAAACTTATTCAGCCAAGAAATATATTCCCCTTGTAGATCAAAATATTGGATAATTTTTCTTGGCATTTATTTGAAGAATTGCTCCTGTAGTACCAACTACTATCATGCAATAAGAGGTCTGTATAAAACAATTGTCAAAATATGTACAATAATTTCATTTTGACAAGATATAAAAAACACAAGAAATAAGTTATGAGAGTTTTATCACAATGATGATATGGAACATGCTGTTAAAATGGGTGATTTATTGTCTGATGTCTGATTAACTGGCAGTTCTGAAGAGAGGCTTGATAAATCCTCTATACTTGAACTAAAGTTGTAGGGTTTTGATCTTGATGTGGCATGGTCCCATTTCAATAAATGAACTACTGATAGTTACTGGAAAATGGCTACCAATGACATCAGATATATCACGATTTTTTCAATATACAAAATATCATGATATTTTTACAAGCCCAACAGTGTCATAATATTGGTAATTACCTTATTTACTAGTGAGAAGACATCATAAGCAAACTTTTATAAATCATTTCTATACTGTTGACTATAAGTTGTGAATTCCTGCCTATGCTGTTGTATTTAGCCTAATCACAGTGATAAACACAAGAAATAGTCCTCGCCTTGACTATAAATCAATTGCTATGGTGTTATGTTGTTTTGAGGTGCACACTTCTAAATAAATCCTACCATCTGATGTTGGAAAAGCAAATATCGGATCTATAGAAGAAATAAAGGTTAACTCATGTGAAAGCACCCAGGAATCTAAAAAGTGAAGACTTTGAAAAAAAACATTTATTATGTATATGTACCTTGTAAATCAAAGTATTGGATAACTTCCATTGTCTTGGCATTTACTTGAAGAAGTGCTCCTGTTGTACCAACCACCAACATGGGAGAAGCACTGAAGAGGTCTCTAAAACAGATTTTAAAAAAAAGACATTCAAATAAAAATAATAATTTCTTTTTTGACAAGATATAAAAACACAAGATATAACGATATATGAGATTTAAAGTATTGATATGTATGGAATATGTTGTTAATGTACCTGATCATGGTATTAGCTCTCTGAAGGAAGCCAACAGATCGAGCCGAACTTCCTCTGTCATCCTGTGGGACCCAGGAGAAGTAGAGACCGAGAACAGCACATCCTGTCTCTGCCACGTCCTGTGCGGACACTTCCTCCCTCGGCTCTCCCCCGTCTCCTCGTCTCTGATAGGACGGCTTACTACTGATAGTTACTGGACCTGTAAAACAACACATCAAGTAGATTTCAATCAGTGACACAGTTCACTGGACCTGGAATATAACATTAGTTTTTCCCTATTATTTTTACTGTTACAATCTTTTCTTTACTTTTTATGACCAATAGATTAAACTTAGCTTAATAGGCTTCAGTTTGATGAATAAAGTAAACATAAGATTCAAAGAGCTGATAAATTTCTTTAAAAGTTTTCTGAGAACTAAACATATTAATACCGGTATAACTAAAAATTCGAACTTCTTATTACCATCTTTTGAAGATCTTGGTGTTGGCAGTGCTTGCTCTTTATTGAGGCGATATTTATCCATTATTTTTCCAATGTTAATTTGATGAACACATCGAAAATCTTTTCCATCAGACAAGTCAAATACTCTCACAATCCCATCCGCCGTTCCTATGGCAACCTGGGGTAGGTGAAAGTTCATGGTCATGCTGATGAATGGGGAGGCAGTGATAATGGTGGACTGGTAGACCAGTGATAGGTCTGCTATGTTCCAGACCTATAAAATGTGATCATCACTGAGATATGATTGGGTAAAATGCATGAACAAAAAAAGATCTTTATTTCCCACTTGTTGATACCTTTTAAAATATTTGATTCATGAGTATTTATTTTTGATAGACATGAATATCATATCAACGTTACAATTGAATTTTAACAGAAAAAGATCATATGAATACAAAAGATAAACAAGTACAAACCTTGAATGTTCTGTCTTCAGATATTGTGACTAGAGTTGATGAGTAATGAGGACAAAATTCAGCACAAGTGACTCGATTCATGTGGCCCTCTAGTGCAGCTATTACCTCTGATTTCTGAAAATAATGGAAACCTGTTATTTACAGAGGAAATATATCAATGCCTTTTTGTCAGCACTGCATGTTTGGGAAGTTTGTTGTTATAATTCTGTTAATTATTAAACTTACTTCAGAACGTAGAATTAGAACATCGTTATTATTGCAAGCTGCTACCAGGGAATCATCAGGACTGAATGCACAGTGTTGTATGTACCCAAGTGTTGTACCTATAATCACGCCTTTTATCTGCTCATCTAAAAATTAAGTAATGAATTATTGCATTATGCATACATCAAATACTGAAGAAAATAATTTAACAAAACTGTTTAAACTTTCTTGAATAAATTGAGTATGACAAGTTTTTCGATTAATGAAAGTCTCTACCCTTCGCTGCCTTCTCCTGAGCCTGATGAATGTTCCACACAATCAAGTAGTCTTCTGCTGCAGTACACAGTCTTTTGGGTTTTGAAACATTCCCCAGCACTAAACTGGTAAGAATCTTCCTGTGTCCTTCAAGTTTCAATGGCTACAGATGTAAATATTCATTACTTAATAGAACTTCAGATGACAAAAGTAGTACTAATATAAGCACGATTCTGTACACTTTATATCTTTATTAATTCAAAATATTAATTCAAACGTTTTAGTATAATATTTTCAGTTAAAAAAATTCCATGAAGCTATACTGCAAAAATTTATCTCATTTCAATTCAATGCATTTCAGATATAAAACTTCTAATTAGGTTTCAGTAAATATTTATATATAAATTATAGAGAATATTAAACAACATAGCATAGATTCTCTATAAAAAATTAAGTGGAAGATAAAATATTGCTGTTTGATTGTAATAAATCTGTCAGTTTTTACAATTAATTTTACTTGTTCAAGTGTACTTATTCTCTAATATATATCAAAGTCATTTCATCAAAACTACAATATCACTTTCTCCTTTCCTTGAGTGGATGAGTTATCAGACTTCAGATAGACAGTTATTTCTTTCTTATAAAAACTGACAAATTACCTACCTGAGCAGAGGGATCTTGTACATTCCAAACACCCACTGTTGTTCTTGTCAATGGCAGTCCTATGAACGTTCCATCACAAGCCACTTGAACATGGGCAGGGTTGTACCCAGTTTTCATACATTCTACATACTCCATTTTCATTTACTGGCATAAAATTGTCTTCATAATTTATTCATGAATATTTCTTTTGTGGTTGAAAATAATCATATTGATCAAGACCTGTGCAGAATTGAGAAAGAAGATAAAGATGTTATTAACTCAATCAATAAAAGAAACAAGTTCAGTCAACCCAAACAAACTTGGGAATGTCGGATGATCAGGATTAGTAAACGCATTAACAGATCAAATTCATGAAAGGATATACCTTAAAAACAATCACCGGTTTGAAGAACTACAACAGAGGAAATTCTATCCACAGTTGGCGAGCCGATTTCTTGTTCTCTCACAATTTTTGTCGTGTCAAAGAAAAATTTAACACTCTTTCACATTAAATTTTCAAAGGAGGTGACAAGACAGTGTGAACTGACATAACGAGAAGGAAAAAACAAAGAACCCTTTTTCATGGCGTGAAAGTTTGTTTACAATCTCTAGACAGGTCCGGACAACTCGTTCCATGACTTAGTCGTATGAATTCATTTTTCGAATATTCTTTCAAAAACAGTCTGAAAAACAAACAATAAAACCAACACAAAACAAAACAATTTAAAAAGTCTGACAAAATACTCATTGATAATTTAGGAAGTGAGTCCCCTGTGAAGAGAAATAAAAAAAAATAGCACAGGTTCCTGGGGACGGACCCTCCCCCCCCCCCTGTTTAGTACCCCAAGGGTTCTTTGACTTTTTTAAATAAAATATTTTCTATAACATATTCACAAAGCATTACAACTAAAAAAAATCCAAAATTTAAGCTTAAACTAGCCTTTTATAAAAATTCATACTATCTGATACTATATAATGCCAAAAAAAATTAATTAATTGTTTCTCAGGCCAAAAAATTCAAAATTCAATGCGGCAGGCAGGCTTTTTTTTTTTTTTTTTTGGAAGCAGGTTTTACAGCTTTTTTTGTAAGTCATTTGTGCAGTAAAATGATAATGTCTACTAATTGTCTAATTCTTAAGTTTTGTTCTCTTAAATTAGTTATAATATCAATTCAACATAAAGTAATGTTATTCCAAACATTTATTTAAAAGTTAACTGATAAAATACTTTAGATTTAGAAGAAATATATTGTTTTTCACAAGAAACTTGAATAAAACGTCTTTCTTAGCATTAATGAAAAGGGGAATAACTCGTTTTTCTTTTCCAACTTGGAAAAAGCAAGAAAATTGCATTTTAGTTATAAAATATACATTCGTATATTGTGCATCATGCAAGAAGCGGTGCTGAGAAACTATTGATTAATTTTTTTTTGGCGTTAAACAGAAATTATCCCATCCCCAAGCACCTGTGAAAATAACAAAAATGGGTAAATAAATAAATAACTTAAATTATTTTACAAATAAATATGATCACTTTTTGTGATTAGAATGATATAGCAGTTCAAAGTGATATCTTCAATCTTTTAAAGAAAAAAAAAATCACCATTACCTCCTACTAATACTACTACTATTACTACAACTACTATTACTACTTTGTAAATGAAATGAGTAGAACAACAGTTTTATTCCATTATCATGAATAAAACTACTAAAAAAAGTGGTTATAGCTTTCACAGTAAGTAATCATGGTCTTGTCGATCCTTTTCCAGCAAGATTCAAAACAGTATAATTTTTGATAGAATGAAAGCACTGGAGAAAAAAAAAACTAAGATCAAAGCAAGTGGGTTCTACTAAGACTGTTCACGCACAGATAACATTGCCTCTCTTGTTATCATCCTTGTACAGTTCAGTGAATGGCAGACTCTCCTCTTTATTCAGACTTGGAGGAGTTTAAGAAAGCCCTTGAGAATGTGAATAGGTCAATAATTTGGATATTAAATTAACAATATAGAATAGAATTCCACCAAAGTTCATGTTCATGCATCACTAGGAATTTGTATGACTGTGCCACATGTCACATTGGAAATTACAGGGAAAGAGAAGAGCTGGAAGATCTAGGCAAACCTAGAGAGGAGTGTGTCCATAGAAACAGCTGAGGCAAGAAAGGCAGAATTTACTCGAGTACAGTTGAAAAATTCAGCTCCATACAGAATCTGTTGGCAAGATGTGGTTGTAGCTCTGTGCTCCGAAAGGAATAAACAGGAATGACTCTCATAAATAAATTAAATCCTATCCTTGGCATAATACTTTACAATTCTTGTTATTAAATTGGTATATTGACTCTTTTATCTCAGTGCTAATAGACTCTATTCACCCTTCCCCCATTCCTCTTCTCAACAAGCCATTCCATTATACTCTTTTGTGCCTTCTTTGAAATCCTTTGGAATCATTGTGAATTTATCTTAATTCATGGGAGCCAATGTTCATGAGTAAGTAAAGGTTTGTTGGGATGTAAATTTGTGGGTAACTCATATAAACAGAATATTCAATGAATAAATGTTGACCAAAAAAAATTTTGGACATGTAAATTCGGGAATAAGATTGACTCACAAAATCCACGAACATTGGTTCCCAAAAACCATTGCTGATTCCACAGTAATATGATCTTTTATATCTTATGTGTCATATGCCAACCCCATCCCATCCCCAGAACTTTTTTTTAAAAAAAGGTAGAAAAGAGAAAGAACACTTTCTGTATATTGACTTATTTCTTTATAAAACGATTCCTTTACATCTGCATGTAGAGAACAGTTCAAAGTACTCTGTAAACTATAACAAGACTTTTTAAAATCATGACTCAAATTTAATTCATTCATATAACTAAATACAATAATTATCATGCTTCACCTTTGTCTTGTGATAGCTCAACCTTTAGTGGATTTATTTTAAACAACTTAATATGAATTGCAGAATTATTCCTTGACTGAGTTTCTGCTTCCAGGTCATCTGTTTGAGGTTCAAGGTCATCAACTAATTCCACGGTTGAAGTGTGAGCAGACATTTCCACAGAACCTTGACCTTTGGATTGTAACTGTAAGGCCAGGTTTATAGCCCTATTTATTGCTGCACCAAGACCGTGTACATAAACCTCATTTTCAGAATCCAGGATTTTCTGTGATCTCTCTAGCTGACAGTTAAAATTAGTCTTTCTGGTAACATACACATCTGTTTTCCTCTTGGGCAATTTCCTTGGGAGGCGCTTTCTCAACTCATATTCTTCTTTGTCGATCAACTCCTTGAAGTCTTTTGTGGACCTTCAGTAAAAGTAACAATGGTTAATACCTTGGAATATTCTCATAACAAAACATGTAACAAAGTTTTTTAAAGGATCTTGAAGTGCACTTAGTAGATTGTTAGTGATTCATGTATAAAATAAAAGTGGTGACAAGAAACTTGAATATCAGAGAGCTAATGTATCTAAGAAAGATACATTAGTGTATCTTGAAATAGAACATAGTGTATCATGAAGAAACTGAACCTATGTCCAAATACAAAAGCAGCACTTTATTCATATCGCATTTTATGTTACAAAATATACATTCTATATATTATGCATCATGCAAGAAGTTTGCTTCACGGAAGACTGTAGAGGTACTTCAGGACAGATCTACACCATACAAAATATTTTTGTAAAACACTTAGGCCTCTTCCCCCAAATTGGAATTTTTCTAAGTCCAAAAGGGCATAACTTTATCAAAAATGGTGCAATCGTACCCAAAACAGAACTTGACCCAGATATTTATCTGATATATCTGTATACCAAATTTCATTTATCAGTATGTGCAACCTCTGTGAAGAAATGAACAGAAACTGCAAATAAATGGAATTTTTCTAAATCCAAGGGGCATAACTCTGTTAAAAATGGCGCAATTGTACCCAAAACAGAACTTAATCTAGATATTCATCTGATATATCTGTATACCAAATTTCATTTCAGTATGTGCAACGGTTGTGAAGAAAATGAACGGAAAC
Source organism: Saccostrea cuccullata (assembly GCF_032062105.1). Taxonomy (NCBI): domain Eukaryota; kingdom Metazoa; phylum Mollusca; class Bivalvia; order Ostreida; family Ostreidae; genus Saccostrea; species Saccostrea cuccullata. The sequence goes on from NW_026923075.1 coordinate 7,717, forward strand.
TAAGTGGAACAACAGCCGACTGACAGACAGCAGCAAAGCAATATGCCCTCCCTTCTTTGAAGGGGGGCATAAAAATTGACAATTGACATCTAGAAAATGTAGTTCAGACACAGCAAACAAAGCAAGTCTGCTATTACCGGTAACATCCCTAGATGGACCATCCTTGTAGATAAGGTAGTCCTGGGAATTAACCTGCTTCAAAAATTTAAGCTGGACACTTTTATAGAAAAGAAGGTCAGATCCAGCATCCTATGCAGTTCAGGTAATTAATGTACATCCCTAGATGCATCTTCCATGCAAGTTTGGTAAAGGTGAGGCTCGAATTTACTAAGGAGTGGACATTAAGCAAAATCTTCAGCATGTTCCCTCATCTGGAAAATGTGGAGCAAGTCAAGCAAATTTAGTAATGTCATCTTTAGTCTAGGTAGAATGGTTCTGTTCCAAAAATTTTAATTGGTAATGCTGCTGCAACTGAAAAATGAAGGCCAATTCCAAAATCCAAAGCAATTCTGGTGGTATGTCCCTAGTAGCTGCAGATCTGTAGCGTTATGGTTTTATATATTTGTCTTTGACCATAACGCTACAGATCCTGTAATGCAAAAAAGGTGCAATTTACGGCGCAATATTTTTTGCGCTCTTTTGGGGAGAATTTCTCCACTTTCTAGCATTGGTCAATCAACTACCTTTCACTCCCTAATTCTAGACACATTCTGTAGCCAATATGTATATTTTATCCACCTCTCAACCATTTATAGTTGTCTCTACAGGCAATAAACTCGCTTGAAGTGAATTTTCAGCAATCTAACAAATAATTTTAATCAAGCGAGTTTATAACTTGTAGAGTCGACTATAAGGGGTAAGGAGATAGATAAAATATACAGATTAAGTAAATAATGTGCCTAGAATTAAGGAGTACAAGGAAGTTAATTGACCGATGCTGAAAAGTGGAGAAATTCTCCCCAAAAGTGCGCAAAAAATATTGCGCCGTAAATTGCACCTTTTTTGCATTACAGGATCTGTAGCGTTATGGTCAAAGACAAATATATAAAACCATAACGCTACAGATCTGCAGCTATGTCCCTAGATGCCTCATTCATGCAAGTTGGGTATGACTTAAAATAACTTGGGAATGGACTTGCTTCAAAAACTTTATTATTGGCACTCATCCAGAAAATCCCTATCCATCCATGCAAGTTCAGTTTGAGAAGGACTAATCAGGTCCAGCACAATACCTTGATCAAGGTATACAGCTTGTTAAAGCTATATAGCTTTATTAAGGTATTACAAATACCTTGATCAAGGTATTTTATGTACAGAAAATAAAAAAAAAATTCTTTTAAAATTAAATTCAAAAGTCGAATTATGAGTTGTCAGTGTGTCCACTCGTGCATGAAAAGCACTCTGGTATCAAAAAGACAGCATAAAAGAATGGCAACATGCTTCTATACTGACTTCTTTGGGTTTGCATGAGTACTTTACATGCATGGGTGAATTTACTGACAACAACTCAGAACTTGACTTTCAGTATTTAATTTTTAAAGATTTTTTTTTTAATTTTCATTCCATAAAATACCTTGATCAACCTTTATCAGGGTATTGTGCTGCACCTGCTAATACTCCAGTGTGGTAGAGGTTCACTGTGAGATAATTTTGACTTGAAATCTAAGGAGCATAGGGAATGACTACAAATTTAATAAAATATAATACTATCTCTAATTCAGGGCTAAAAATCCTGTCCCATTGGAAAATCTTTTCCCCTAAAATAAGTTCAAGAAGACACATGCACTCACTTTTCATTATTCTCAGCTCTACTACTCTTACTTGTTCCATCATAACTCGCAGACATATTAATGATATTTTTATATTAATAATATTTAAATGCAGTCAAAATACACTGAGACAGAAGACAAGCACGGTAAGCACATTTTATATTCGTGCAGGAAAAACATTACGCCCGCTAAATTTAAAATAAGACAACAAAACACATAATCCCGGATATACCTTTTTTCCATTTAAAAGGATAAAGAGAATCAGCAAAATAATTTTAAAATAATGAAATGCGACTTTTTAATAATTTCTTTAAAAAAAGAATCCTTTGACTTTTGATACTAAACTTGTAATTTATTTTTTCCCAACAAGACAAGCCGTATTTCACACCATATTCAATCCAGATTTTATACACATCATGGAAAAATCAAAACCTGAGACAGGGCCAGAGGTACTCAAACCAGGCAGAGCTGTCATGCAGTACCGCTGTATCAATTGTGGAATTGGTTCAAGTGACCTCTATAAAGATTACAGAAATGGAATCATAAAAATGATGCATTGTGTAAATAGTTCTTCAGTTTATATGTGGTAGACAGGTCCGGTACAATCAGGGACCTGAGAATATATCCTTGTTTAGTAGGTCCCTGGTACAATCACTGAATTAGTACATTCAGCTGAATCAGTACATTTTGCTTCAGAGCTGGAAATACCTGCCACAGCTCTATATTTAGCTACTTGAAGTGGTTTTATTATGATTTTCAGTGCAATTAAGTTTTAAAAATTTTGCTTCCTTTTCAAAATAAACAAACTTGCAAGCATGGGACAATTAACTTATAATATGTTCTATGTATGGCACGCCAAATTCACAAAAATGAGATAAACATAGTTTCACAGTCGATAAACTAGGTTTATCGGTTGTAAACTATAGTTTACGGACTGTAAACTATAGTTAACAACATTAATCTATATTTTACATCTGTAAACTATAGTTAACGCGATAATCTATGTTTTACAACCGTAAACTATACTTAACACTGAAAACAATCATTTGCGATTGCAAAACATAGAATTGATAAATACAGTTTCACGATTTGTAAACTATAGTTTACAAACCGTTAACTATAGTTAACCTGATAAATATTTCACGATTTGTGAAACTATGATTAACAACTCTTAACTATACTTGTAAACTATAGTTTACAAACGTGAATCTATGTTTATCAACAAAATCTATTGTTAACGCTTGACAGACAGATAAACTTTATCATTTGTAAACTATAGTTAACAACCGTTAAATATAGGTGTGAATCGTTAACTATAGTTTATGGTTTGTAAACTATAGTTTACAGTCGATAAACCTAGTTTATCAATTGTGAAACTAGGTTTATCTCATTTTTGTGAATTTGGCGTGCCATATCTATGGTGTGACCATTGGGTTATAATTTATACAAAAAAATATATATTATATTTATTATATATTCATAAAATAATAATTTTTAAAAAAAAAAATTGGGGGCTATATACACAGCTATAGCATTTAATTTGTGACTTCACATTGTACTGAATTGTTACGCAAATCAATTTTCATGTCAATCAATTACATCTATGATCTTTTTTGTTATTTTATTTTAAAAGTAATTAACTGTTTGGTCACTAAAGTATATCCCTAAAACTTAATTTGATTGCAATTGTGTCTCGCATCTGAAAGACTGATCTTTCCTTGAATTGTATTGAACTATTCAGATAAGCTTGAAATTGAATATTATCTCTGCATCAAAGAGGAATAATTTGTACATCCAGAAAAAAGTATGATTAAGTAGCTAAACGAAGCTACCTTGAGTACCTGAATAAAAAGCTAGGTGTAAGTAATTAAGCTTTGTAGCTAAATCTTGTGATCATACAAGACTTTGCAGAAGAGGAAATCATTAATACCCCTGCTCATTCTATAACACTGAACACTGATCTTTTATTCATTGATGAAAATATAATTTTGAAACCTTTAACACTTGTACAGGTTAATTCTATTTATAAATTGACCTAATGCTTAAAGAGTGGTAAATATTTTAACAGAGATTCATGGAGTAGCAGCAAGTCTTTTAGTGATGTCTGAATATTCCAGGTGCAGTGCAGTGAAATCATTGATAAGTATATAGAATACGACCCAGTTGTCATCAGTTTGGATGTCCTGCTTCTCAACAGAAAGGCATTACGTCACGTATTGTTTAATAGCAATGTACAGGTATGTATAGCTGTGCCTGGCTTCATCCAAAACCACTGATTCTCTTTCCAGTTTATTTAAGAAATAAAGTCCGCGTTTTCATGAATGTTAGCGTTAGCCGAGGCTTTTATATTTCAAACAACATTTCGAGACCGAGGAGGTTATTCTGCATCATTCACGTAAACAAGGCATTTTTATTCTGCTACATGTAGTTAGCAGCCCTAAAATAACATCGTTTCTCTATAGAGAAAATTAGGTCACCATGCTATTTTGTTCCATTTAACACTAGAGTGTAAATTTGTTTGTTTACCTGTGAATAGAGTGCAGACAATTTGAGCTTTCGCTGCATTAAAATTAGCCTTTTATTGTTTGTAGCTTTAAAAGATTAATCTTTCTGAATATACAATAAAAAAATCAGCTTCCTATTTTACCACTTTATTACCAAGATCACGGAGTTTAAATATGGCGGAGGGAGGTTCGGGAAACAGCCCTGCTTTGCCTTAGAAACCTACATTCATCAGCCACTTTCTTCAATATACAGTGTTTAAATTGCAAAAGACGACACATCAATGTGGTTTAAATACGTATTTCATTCTTAAGTCAAATGTACATTTCAACTGCACAGGTTTTATACGTGTTTCTGATCTGATAATTTTTTGATGACGTTCGTGATTTATTGGAGAATAATGTCCGCGGCTTTCCTTTGAAGTAGCCAATAGTCGTAGTAGAATTCCTCTTAGTGCATTTTTAACAGAACATAACATTTCAAAAAGTTCTATTTTGTATGTTAAATTTCATCTGGACCCTTATAATATAAGATATACCACTAAATCATATCATGGCTTTAATATCATGATTCATGTCTTGAAACATGCATCCTCCCAGCCCTACTGTATTTTGTAGTAAATGTATGTCAATCTTCTGTATGCACTTGATGATTTATAATAATGTATATTGTAAATTTGTGTGTGTATTCAAGCAAAATATATACTGCCATTGCTTTTATAGGGTGTTTGGAAGTATGTCATTTTATTACTGACATGTGATGCATTTGTCAAGCTAGCACTCCAGAGAGCCAAAGGGGAGATCACTCCTGTTAATCCAACTTACATCATATACTCTGCCATGGAATGGGGACTTTATAAAAACTGTTTATTGGCTGCCATTGGTAAGAAAAACATTTCTTTATGTTCATTTATAAAAAAAAAAATTGATAGTTTTGTAAACAAACAAAAAAATGATAGTTTTTAAAGAAGGTTTGATAGTTTAAGACGCATATTGAGTAGATATAATTTGTGATCAATTATTTTTGCTTCATTTTTGCTTGTTTGATAATATATAGGACTTTGAAGTACTAAAATTATGCATGTTACAAATTTTTTATTCATGATGATCACTTTGCAGGTTTATTTATTGATGCTTTATTTTCAGAACTATCATCTTTAGTCCTTTGTATTTGTGTACTGGTAATGGTATTTTCTTCTTTAAATCCAACATTAAGTTCTTATAGCTGTAACAGGTAAATGTATGACTCTACGTTTGACTTGTGTTGTATTATATTATCATCTATGTAAATCACATCAAAACTAAAAAATAAATTTTATCCTGATTTTGAAAAAAAGTTATGAATTGATTTCAAAACAATAGAATTTTCATAATAATTATACAATGTAAATATTTTCCCTAAAGTGTTAAAATGTCAATAAAAAATAGATTTGCATTCTTTTAAGATGGAAGGACATTTCAAATCTTGTGCAAGCTGTGGTGCTGTCTAACTTTGGCAAGTTCCTAGTGATCCTGGCTGTACTGTGGGGAACTAAGAACAGTCACTTATATATCCAGCTTATCAAGACGTACATATGTGCAGCCAGTGTCCAGGCTTTAAGAGGTAGGTTCCAGTCAGAGAAGGGCTTTACATGTTATCAGTGGTCATCCTCAATAAATGTAGTATGGACTTGTGTTGTATTAGAATTGTTTAGTTTTTATTCCCTTACAACAACAGTCCATGGGGATAAAATAGCTGAAATGAATTTGCATTAGATTCAAGGATACACATCAATTTATTTGAGTTACAACAGGTCATGTCAAGATAGCTATGGATTCCACAAGAAAAGAAAAAAATTGATATTTCAAGCACTTACTTGTTTTGGAGATGGTAGATGATTAGCAACACATTGCTTAAGCATTTAAAGGTCAAGGTCATTTTAGTTTTGAATTATTAATGTGGACACAATATTAAGAACACATTTTGACTTATTATCGCAAATCTTGCTTGAAAGTGTACACTTCGACCGAAAGACTGATGTGTTGAGTGACGACACTGATGAATTTGACTGAATTACAATTGCGAGATCCAACAAAGAATCTGATTGGTGCTTTTTTTTAGGCCCACCCACTTTCTCATAGAATGTTTCCAAGCTGTAGAAAATAGGCAAAACAAGTGGTAGGCCCCTACTGTTTAGAGGACCTATGCAATACATTATTAAATTATTATGAGTGTGGGTAACCTGTATAATGATCTTGAAATAAAAGAAGAAGGTATGGTTTCCATACAAATTATGCCCTGTAATTTTTTAAAAAATGAAACTGATGTATAAGTTCAAAAGTCATGCTTTTTTAAAGAAATAAATAACAAGTTTATAAACTTCAATGGGAATTGAATGGTCACGTGATCAAATCCTGTGAAGGCCAAAGGCCTTCTCAGAACATCACGTACTGACCCACTTCAATTCCCATTGAAGTTTATAAACTTGTTATTTATTACTTATACATGTATATACATTTGAGACAGACAATTGAATATTTTTAAAAATAAATTATTGCACTAACCGCCCGTCGTAGATTTTGAAAAAATGACGCAAGGTGTAAATCGGCTTGAATGGCGGTTACGCTTCGAATTCACCAGGCTAAGGATTTATTTCCAAGGGAATATTTAATTGTGAAAGGCTACTTGTGATCAGTAATAGCGAACAGATTGTTGTCTGAGTATATTTTTATCGTGAAAATTGATAATCAATGCTGAAAAGATAAGAAACGCGCCCGAAGATCGATGATAAAAAGTTGGAGGAATTTTGGTCGCCGGAAAGGGATGATGGATCCGATGGATGGAAACACTTGACAGAGCCAATTAATTAATTTGCAATCAAGTATTAAATTTGATAAAAAACATTGAAACTATGATGAAAACATGGAGGCACTGGCGACAGCTTATTGTTACGACGACGCCGAAGTGTCTGTCAGCTGTTCTTGGCGTGAATGCAAATGCTTTGATATTTTCCAACAGATTTACACATTTATCGTGAGTACAATTTAATGAAAAAATTATAATGTTCTTGGAATTTTAACGAAAGTTCTATTCCAAAAATAAGGATAAACATGATAGACTGACAAAAGTGACATAAAACTTGTAAACAAGTTTTTATGTGTATATTCTCTATGTCTGCAGGTTAAATCGATAGCCAAAAACTGTTTGAAATACTCGTTTACATTGTAAATAAAATAATTATTATTTTACTTGCTTATTTTGTACATTTTTTATACACGAAAACCAAGTAGAGCAAGTCATTTTATAATTTATGCACCGGTAGAGATCATTGCGCCGTGTGATTAGGTCACGTATTGACCTCTGACAAACTTCATACAGAATTGAAGATATTTGTTCTCTGTATGTTTATATAATGGAGAGATACCACAAATGTATATATAAATAATTGAAATTCAATGCAAAAAAATCATACAAGTCATTTTTCTCACATGTGTTTTTAAATGCTAATTATGACGTCATAAACATGTGCATTTTCCCGTATTTTCTTAAAAATATGCAGAATACACCAATTTTCAATGGAATTTTCTTTCAGATAACATTGTCCACAGGCATCGCCCACAAAGATCTTGAGATATGTGATTTGTTATTGAATTTTGCACAAAATATTAAAAAATTAATGTGGGCGACTGCTGTGGACACTGTTTTCTAAAGGAAAATTACCTTTGAAATGTGCCATTTTGAGGCTTTTTCTGTTGAAAATAGAGAAATGCTTCATATTAATGATGTCATATTTGCAGAATGGTAAACCTTCATGCCATATTCTTTCCTGATTTATCAGTCATTTATTTAACTAATATAAAAGTCAGTTTCAAAACATTTTGATGTCATTACATTTTTAGGGCGCAATAAAGCTAAAACCATACCTTCTTCTTTGTTCTAGGAGTGGCATAAGTTGACTTAAAATGATACACGTCACCCGGGTCTCTCACCCAGAGCATATTTTTGCAATTGAAAAACACGGCCGTTTTTTCTTCAGTACATCATTAAAATTAAACATACTTAGATTTGGTAAAAAAAGTGATATTAATTATTTTATAGTTAACATATGAATTATATTTGCCATTACAGTAAAAAGTGCACTGCATGAAAAAATAACCCACAAGGATTTCAATTTTTTTCTGATCGCATGTTTTGATATTGCGATTTCGACTGTTTATGCAGTTGCACACACACATTTTTGACAGTGGTGACAACAAAACAATAAACTGGTAAAATTTTGAATAAATCCGATGTTTTACCACATATGAATTTATATTTTTTCAACAGGTGCTCCGGTGTTAGCTGGGTATGCTTTCTAAGTAACTTGTACACATTTTCAATTTGCAACACCGAGATGGTGAGAATGGAAAATGCCAAGAATAGAAAATCGGCATAAATACATGAAGAATAAAATGAAAATAGTGTCATCGAACAATATACATGTACCGTCTGCGAAAGGAATACATGTATATCACATGCTAAAAAGTGATTTTATAATTTGTTTGTTTGGGTATTTTTTGGTTCAAAAAGTCACCATCGGTTTTTGACAATCGCAAGGCCGTTGGACACTTTCCAACTTATATAGGCAATGGATACTGCATGAGAGTGGGCGGGTCCTAATCAACCAATTAAACGCATGTTTTCATAGAAAGAAACCCGTGATTCAAATTGTTCAATTGTCAGATCCAATCACAGGAGTCCAATAGTGTCATCACTCAACGCAACGGTATTTCGGTTGCAGTCAGGGATGGGGTAATCGTAATCGAACTTGCAGTGTATACTTTCAAGCGAGATTTGCGATAAGACTCAAAGTTGCTATAGAGATGCATGTTTTTAAAGAAAAGAGTGGATTAATTCCAGGTAAAAAGTCAAAGTTCAATAAGGATAGCTGCAATAATGTAGCCTTCTCCGATTTTTTAGCTCACCTGAGCTGAAAGCTCAAGTGAGCTTTTCTGATCACATTTTGTCCGGCGTCCGTCTGTCCGTCCGTCTGTCTGTAAACTTTTCACATTTTCGACTTCTTCTCAAGAACCGCTGGGTCAGTTTCAACCAAACTTGCCACAAAGTATCCTTGGGTGAAGGGGATTCAAGTTTGTTCAAATGAAGGGCCACGCCCTTACTCAAGGGGAGATAATTGGGAATTAATGAAAATTTGGTGGCAGATTTTAAAAATCTTGTTCTAAAGAACCACTGTGCCAGGAAAGATGAAACTTATGGGGTAACATCCTCAGGTAGTGTAGATTCAAGTTTGTTCAAATCATGACCCCCAGGGGTAGGGCGGGGCCAAAATGAGACCTAAGTTTTACATAGAAATATATAGGAAAATTCTTTAAAAATCTTCTTCTCAAGAATGACAAAGCCATAATTCATCATATTTATATGGAAGCATGCTCAGGTAGTGTAGATTCAAGTTGTTCAAATCATGACCCCCTGGGGTAGGGTGGGGCCAAAATGGCCGACCAAAGTTTTACATAGAAATATATAGGAAAATTCTTTAAAAATCTTCTCAAGAATGACAAAGTCATAATTCATCATATTTATATGGAAGCATGCTCAGGTAGTGTAGATTCAAGTTTGTTCAAATCATGACCCCCGGGGATAGGGCGGGGCCAAAATGGCCGACCAAAGTTTTACATAGAAATATATAGGAAAATTCTTTAAAAATCTTCTCAAGAATGACAATGCCATAATTCATCATATATATAAGGAAGCATGCTCAGGTAGTGTAGTTTCAAGTTTGTTCAAATCATGACCCCCCGGGGTAGGGCGGGGCCAAAATGGCCGATTAAAGTTTTACATAGAAATATATAGGAAAATTCTTTAAAAATCTTCTTCTCAAGAATGACAAAGCCATAATTCATCATAAATATATGGAAGCATGCTCAGGTAGTGTAGATTCAAGTTTGTTCAAATCATGACCCCCCGGGGTAGGGCGGGGCCAAAATGGCCGACCAAAGTTTTACATAGAAATATATAGGAAAATTCTTTAAAAATCTTCTTCTCAAGAATGACAAAGCCATATTTCATCACATTCATATGGAAGCATGCTCAAGTAGTGTAGATTCAAATTTGTTCAAATCATGACCCCCAGGTGTAGGGCGTGGCCACAATGGCCGACCATAGTTTTACATAGAAATATATGGGAAAATTCTTTAAAAATCATTTTCTAAAAATAGCAAATCCATGATTGGTCATGGGACTACATTTGGATTTAAACTTTACAATAAAAAGCCATTTTCTACTTTTTCCTACCCTTAGTGCTCAGGTGAGCGATGTGGCCCATGGGCCTCTAATTTTATCTGTTATTTTCTGGAGAAAAAAAAAGGAGAGGGCTATATTATTGCAGCTACAATAAGGATTGAACTAAGTTGAGGGTACAGTTTGTTTTAAAGTACTATTTTACCTTTTAGTGAAACTTGCTGCAAATAAATGCAATTATAATGGTCAGGGGAAAAAGCATATTGTAATTCCAGACTCTGAAAAAAAAGTAATAATAGGAGTAATCTGAATCTTGGCACTCATTTGACCATGCAGCACTGTTTTACAGTTTTCAAATTTATTCCCTATAGAAGAATTCAGATTTTTGCCATATCAATTTTTGTGTTCCATTTAGTCAAGTGCGACTGGAACACCTTTTTCAGCTTCACTAGAGAATTTTTGTGGGAGAAATTTTTTTTAGGAGGGGGAGTAAATTTTCTTAAATAATTCTTGGTCATCATGTTGTAGAGAATACAGTTTAGGGCCTTAAAGCAAAAACCCTTCATGGAGATTAATAAATAAAATAATAAAATCTGAATTTAGATATTTTTAATGGGGTTATTCTTCTTTTCAGTTTGCTTGCCACACTGGAGAGTCCTTCAAGTGTCTATCATTGCCATATTAGGACATTTACTGTCAATGTATGCAACATATTCTGTTCAACTTACTTTGTTTGGAGGTTGATCAAGAAAATAATCATTAAAACAAAGGGAGATTATCAGCATGTCCAGGTAAAAGAGAAGAAATCGGATGGATTAACTTCTTATTGTGGATTTTTACCAGATTATTGGCATCGTGAGTTGACAGTCATTCACATGCAACTGTAGGATTGTTATGCCAAAAATCAAGAGGATAAATTACGCAAAGGTTTATCTAATCATAAAAAGTGAATGGATAATATTTTTCCTGTTTGGATTAACACTTGCTTTGAAAAGATTGAATAGGGAGAAATCATTCAAAACTAAATGGAATAAAAAGGAAAACCCATTAGTCATATACTTTCTTTCTTTAAAGTATAATTTTGCTCCTTTGATCAAGGTGTGCCATTTTCTTCATGTAATCTCAAACTTGATGGGACTAGAAATATTGAATGATTAAAGATATTTAATAAGAAGAAAAATGCAAAGAGAAAACTAGTGGTTAACCGAAGACTTCCAACTCATTTTATCCACTTATGTTATTCAAGATAACGGTGTTGAGATACTAAGTTCATCTGTAAAAAAAAAAAATCCTTGGATTTTAAAGGAATGGAAGCCTTGAGATACTGTTTTAAACCACATTTTTATTCTGTTTTTGACAATTTTGACATTAGTCACATACATGCAGCTTACATACAATATTCATTTTTTCAAACTTAAATGACACAAGAAAACTGTCACATGAAAATTGACATATCATTATTGATTATTTTCTTTACATTGTGACAAACTAAAAGAAATGTCATTTCTCCTTGTGACAGTTTTCATAAAATCAACGATACTATCTAAATATGAATGGAAAGATTTATCACAATGTAATCAAACAACAAAGAAAAAAAATTGCACAAATTTGATGTGTCTTTTAAACACAACTGGAAAGCCCCTATTTACATGCATTAAACCCTGGAAGGGTCAGTAGAAGTATAAAAAGGATTTTTTGCAATACTGTCAAAGCTGAAGAAAAATAATAAACATATATGGTGCACAGTGTAATTTTTTCCTCAAAAACTGAGAAAATAGCACTATTTTGCAAAAAACAGAAATTTTGAGCTTTGGATGTATATAAAACAAGAACATGAGTATGGTAACTTTTTCAAGTATATGAGTAGTATAAACGAAAGTTTTTCTTAAATGGTAATTATGGTTTGAAATTGTGTAGTTTAAAACAAATTGAAGCTATAGTGTAAGGACCAAACCAAACTATTACCTGCCATACAACACACATGACAGTTTCTGTATATTTATTTTTATCATAGTATAACGTGAGGCTCTGTTTTTCTTCTCCAGAATATATGTATAAATGCAAACCATGATTGACAGGAATAGTGTATGGATGAAATCAAATGAAATAAAAATATTGGATTGTTTTGAGGCAAGGAAAAAACATGTATGGAGATATATGTTTGCCCTATGACTGCATTGTGCCCAGCAGGTACTTTAATGGAGGTATAGATAAATGTTGATGGGTGAAGCATACAAAGTCTGCTGCCTGTTTAAACTTCTGCAGCAGAAAGATCTCTTTTATAAATACTGTGTTTTAGTGGAGAGAACAGAGAATATTTACTTAATATCAATAGGATATTTTGATACAATGTTATTTTTTACCTGAGTTATGACATTGTGCCATGCCAGTGTAATTGCAGATGACTTATTAATAAGAGATTTTGTGTCTTTAATTAATCAATACCTTTTTTCTTTCAAGGAATTGTAGCAACTGATGTTTAATGGACAAAATTATCATATATCAATGTTGATTCAACCAAAAGCAGAATTCTGGACGTGCAGAGTTTCAGTTAGATTGTGATTTTTTTTAAATCAATCATTGTGATTTATATATCTGTTTAAAAAATGTAGACAAAAAAATCTAGTTGAAAATTTTACCTATGATAGTGTACCAAACTAATGATTTTCAAAATCCATAATTTAAAGAAAACACATGGAGCTGGTAATACAATTTAATTATACTGTTTTCTCCATGCTCATGCAGTTTTTTTGGATTTAAAAGAAAACTTAAAGTGCATTTGCTTTGATGGGACGGACAAACAAAATGAGCGTTTAAATATACATCATTGCTTCTCTGCAAGGAGGGAAAAATTGGCAAACAACACTTAGAAATCACGTCAAGTATTAAGCACATAATTAAATAAAAGATGTCTTTAAATCTCAGAAAATTACTGAGATAAGTTACAAGATGGTGACAACTGATGCTAAAGGCATGGCACAGAGTAGAGAAAAAAAATTGAGATCCATCGTCTACTGCTAAAGTTCACAAATATAAATGATTGAGAATTACATGAAAAACATTTTGGATCCATTAATATGTCTCCTGCAAGTAAGGTCAAAGGTCACACCATGACCTCATTTTCTGACCTTAAATCTGCAGCAATAGTCCGTGAAATTTCTATGAGCTCTCTTTCTGCAGCCCTTACTCTAGCTTTGGATCGCGAAATCTCAATATTGATGTCTTTTGTAATGGTTTTTGATGGAGGACTAGAATTATTCCAATCATTGGAATCATTTGGCGAATCGGATCGCCCACTGAGTAATCTTGTGGGACTTTTTTCTATATTTTCACATTTATCTAAATCCATTTCATGAAACTCAGAAGCAGACACCTTGCTTGTCCCTCCACCCTTGTCAGTCCCAGCAAACAGAGGGTTTTTGTAACGTCGAAGGTTCTCTTCATTTTCATTGTTTGTTTTCTGTTCTGAATATTGTGCTTCTGCTCGCCTCCTGGCGATTATATTTTTACGACGGAGATGACACACAATTAACACAATAATTACTAAAAGTCCCACAAGTCCAATCACAGAGCACACCACTGGAATGATCAGCCCTGCTTCTGTGGAAAAAATGAAAGGTAAAACCATATTGATTGATAATTTCTTAGATTTTACCTGTACTAAACTCTATTCATAGACATTTATATTATCAATTACATGTATTTCAGAATAAAATAAGAAAGTAAACCAATATTTTTAACAAAAAATAAATTCATCCAAATGTGTTTGCATATCAACTTCAGTAAAGTATGTTCTTATGTGGGACTTACTTGACTTTTCAGCAGAGTTGACTACAATAGTTTCCACGGTGACCTCAGTGACGGCAGATAACGCGCTGCTGTTGGACTTCTTGTGGCTGATAATACTGGTCAGTTTATGGACTGCGGATTTTAATTCTGGATCCAGTTCATCAGTGTTTCCTGACAAACGCTCAGAAGACTAAAACAAAAGATAGAGGTGAGTTATTCCCCCTTACTGTATGAGTATGTAGTAAACTTATACAAATCTTCTCAATTATCATATTCTCAGTTTCCACTATTGCATTTTCTCGAGCTAGTAAAAATAAAATTGGTAACATTTATTATTTGATAGGACTACCACATGAAGGTTTCCAAATTTCTCCATTCTGTCATCATAAGAAATGGATGTTACTGCGGTAAGCATTGAGAGGTAAGCATTAGACTTACTATAAGGACTTCTATAGTGTCTGGATATTACCATGGTAAACATTAAGAGGTAAGCATTAGACTTACTATAAGGACTTCTATAGTGTCTGGAGGTAAGCATTAGACTTACTATAAGGACTTCTATAGTGTCTGGAGGTAAGCAATAGACTTACTATAAGGACTTCTATAGTGTCTGGATATTACCATGGTAAACATTAAGAGGTAAGCATTAGACTTACTATAAGAACTTGTATAGTGTCTGGAGGTAAGCATTAGACTTACTATAAGGACTTCTATAGTGTCTGGAGGTAAGCATTAGACTTACTATAAGAACTTCTATAGTGTCTGGATATTACCATGGTAAACATTAAGAGGTAAGCATTAGACTTACTATAAGAACTTCTATAGTGTCTGGAGGTAAGCATTAAACTTACTATAAGGACTTCTATAGTGTCTGGAGGTAAGCATTAGACTTACTATAAGGACTTCTATAGTGTCTGGAGGTAAGCATTAGACTTACTATAAGGACTTCTATAGTGTCTGGATATTACTGTAATATGCATGGGGGTTGGACTTTAGAATATTGCATATTAATTAATCACAGGCTGATGGTGGAGTGTTTTTTTGTGAAGTAAAGTAGCATCCAGTTGTAAATTGATAAGAAATGTTTTATTGTTCATGTTATTTCATTATCTTATTGTTTAGTTGAATTATTGATGCAATACATTGCACTTCGACATTGTAATGTAAACAAATGCTGTTTTTGTATTACTAGAGGATCTAGTGAGATATTGTTGAATAGACAGTAAGGGACAGTTATACTGAGATGTTATATGTCAGTTTTTCATCATTATCTACCATATTACGACTGTAATTTACTTACTTATTTCAGCATTATCACATGTGTTGTAAATTGGGCGCTTGCCATCTTTCTTACGAAGGAAGTAGTCATGTGACGTAAACATTATTGTTTTACAATTGATAAGATCGAAATAACACTGTCCGTGTCCTCAAATATTGTTATTTTATTGCAGTATTGTCATTTAATTATGCTGTATTTGACGAAATGTTTTGGAACTTGAATGTGTAGCGTAATACTTATGTGTTTGCATTATTGTTCGGTATTACTACGCCATGGATTGTGTGTGTCCGTTTTATTACAGATTGTTTGTTGAACTTGTTTTCTAATGTATATCGAATAGAATTTATAGCTCCCACTTTACATGTAGAAAGGACATTTTGAGCGATGTTATTTTCTTTGTATTACACAATATGTGTGTAAAGTAGTTCTGAGAGGCTCCAGAAAGGACAATTATTCATTGGTTGTTGTGATCACGTGACCATTTATGGAAGGTTATATATATGAGCAGCGAACGCCAGTTTCATCACGACGATCGTAACGATCAGATCATATTACGTCATCAACATCACTGACTGTAAATTACTAGTGACTTAGGTAAAAGAAAATAATGTAAACTAATACAAATTAAGTAGTGTATAATTTCTCCACCGCACGGACACCGCAATCCACTGTGTTTTATTAGGCCAGAGATGTTAAGCTAGGACTTTATATACTCATAGATGTACTGACTGTTTTGTTATATTTCATTGAACTTTGAAGTCTTTATTAAATGAAATATTTGAAACGAAAAATGGAACTTGGTTATGATTTACAAGGATGTGAAGTAAATTATCAAGGGTGTTTAAATACATGTGACGGGCTGAGGATGCCCCCCCCCTTTTTTATATGTGGACGGATGTCATGAGTAGTCCTGATAAAAATATAATTTTATAATTTATTGAATTTACACGGGATGGAAACATTGTAAGCTGATTGGCATTTGACAGGGTGCTGAGGAAGCTTACATTACCATGGTAAACATTAAGAGGTAAGCATTAGACTTACTATAAGGACTTCTATAGTGTCTGGATATTACCATGGTAAACATTAAGAGGTAAGCATTAGACTTACTATAAGGACTTCTATAGTGTCTGGAGGTAAGCATTAGACTTACTATAAGAACTTCTATAGTGTCTGGAGGTAAGCATTAGACTTACTATAAGGACTTCTATAGTGTCTGGAGGTAAGCATTAGACTTACTATAAGGACTTCTATAGTGTCTGGATGACCTAACTGGATCCCACATAATATGTAAATCTGTTGATCATGTGACAGATCTCGAATGACCGAGAACTGGCGCAGAGTGTCACAGATATACTCCACTGTGATGCCCTTAAAAGCAAAAGGAAAAGTTTATTTCAGTGGAACTCTTTTAGTATAATAAATACATGTATAAGCACAGGTACAGCTTTAAAGGTTGAATAAAATTTTTGTGAACCTAAATAATAATAATGATGTATTCACTAAAAAAGGGCATTTTAAAATGAATTAAGAGAAACCATATAAAGAATTCTCAGATATAAGAATGTGATTTCATTCCTTAAATAGCAGATATGAAATTTTGTCGTATCAAAACAAACTGTTGACGAAGAACACATAATTCATATATTTATAACTTGTTTTCATTTAAATAAAAGTGACAATATTTACTTCGGTCTTTAAAAAAAAATTACATTCAGCTAGCATATTAACTATTTGATAAAATTTAATATGGAAAGAAAGTACATATATCTAGGCATCATAGCTTAATTATTCTCTGAAAATTTATGAAACATACTATAATATTTTGAGGAAGAAACTTACTACTGGCATTTTCATGAGCTCAAAGATAAGTGTGATTTTGGCACAGCTGTTTCCAAGTTCTGCTGCATTAGGTACACATTTTGTGTTGATGCTGTGGGGGAGAGGGTCTGTGATTTTGTCCAGATCCTTGCACTGGCCCCAGGGAAGACAAGGGGGGACAAAACAGTTATGTTCCGTTTGTACAACACAGGATTGTTGTGGACTGCAGACTTCTAGGTGTTCTGTTGTGTTCTGATGAGAAATACAGTTCTTTGGTCCACACCAAATCTGAAATATTTATTATTACAAGCTTATATTTTACAAAATTTCAGTCATATGGAATACATTTAAGGGTTTAACCAGGAACTGCTTCTTCAATCCACATTAAATATTTCTACTCGCTACATGTACTTTTATTATAAATCACATTAAATTTTTGTGAAATTTCAAGAAACAGAAAGTGTATAATGGATTATAATATTATAGTTAAAATTGAAAATGCAGAAATACTCTTGACCTTTAAGGTTAGATTATTTACAATACCTTGCTGCATTTGATTTGACCATTAGAACAAGTACAGGAGTTGCATTCATGTTCCCATGTGGTTTGATCTGAGTAAATCCTGCGATTGAACTCGCATGACAGAGGAGAGGGAATCTGTCCCACAACCTCCTCACAGTTTCTACCTGTCCGACCAGGTGGGCAGATACATTTGTAATCACCTATACCATCAATACAGGTGCTGCCAAAAGTGCAGGGTGAAGAGGCACACTCATTTATATCTGAAAGAAATTATTATATGCATGGAATTTGACTGCAGTGTTAAACTTCAAACAATCTTTATTAAACAACTAAACCAAAATACATGTACAATGCCCTTTTTAACAAATTCATAAAATTTTCCCAAGAAATGCCCGAGTTGACTTACTGACTCGACAGTCAGGCCCAGCGAATCCTTTAGCACATTCACATCTATACCAGTTGATCCCATCAATACAACGACCACCATTGTAACTGGGGAAAAAATATCAGAAACATAAATCATCCAAATAGCTAAATGTGGTTGATTTACACAGATCCTATTAAATATTGAAGAAGAATGTCTTGTACCATGGGAAAGGATTACAGTTGTTGATGTCGGCTTCACACAGCGGTCCTTCATATCCGTCCTTACAGATACAGGTAAAACTGTCTCCACTGTTAACGCAGGTCCCACCGTGGTGACAGGGAGAAGAATCGCAAGCCTTGACAGACGCTGCAACAGAAAAGGGTTAACAGGAGGACATCAGAAGGAAATATAGTTTATGTTGTTTTCTTCAAATGTGTGATATGGAGAATTAACTTACAGAGCTGACAAGTGCTGCCTTCATATTTCTTTGGACAGTTACAGGTGAATGTGTCTCCAAGGTCACTGCAGGTGCCTCCATTCTTACAGGTGTCTCTGTCACACTGGGAATCTCCTGTAGAGAGTCATGATACTCTGTACATCAAGTTTATCTTCATCCTCTAACAGTTTACAATATGTATCATCTTGATGCTTACTGAGTGTCTTTTAACAATCTTAAGTATGTATCTATTATGATACTTACTGAGTGTGCAGTGACATGTAACAGTACCATATATAGTAGATATATGTCAGGATACTTACTGAGTGTGCAGTGACATGTAACAGTACTATATATAGTAGATACATGTCAGGATACTTACTGAGTGTGCAGTGACATGTAACAGTACCGTATATAGTAGATACATGTCAGGATACGTACTGAGAGTGCAGTGACATGTAACAGTACCATATATAGTAGATACATGTCAGGATACTTACTGAGAGTGCAGTGACATGTAACAGTACTATATATAGTAGATACATGTCAGGATACTTACTGAGTGTGCAGTGACATGTAACAGTACCATATATAGTAGATACATGTCAGGATACTTACTGAGAGTGCAGTGACATGTAACAGTACCATATATAGTAGATACCCTGAGAGTGCAGTGACATGTAACAGTACCATATATTGATGCATTCAGGATACTTACTGAGAGTGCAGTGACATGTAACAGTACCATATATAGTAGATACAACTTACTGAGAGTGCAGTGACCACCGTATATAGTAGATACAAGGATTGAGAGTGCAGTGACATGTAACAGTACTATATATAGTAGATACATGTCAGGATACGTACTGAGAGTGCAGTGACATGTAACAGTACTATATATAGTAGATACATGTCAGGATACTTACTGAGAGTGCAGGTTTTCCCTTTCCAGCCATTGATGCATTCACAAACAAAGTCTGCCACCAAGTCAATACAAAACCCTCCATTACGACAAGGATTGGGTGAACATTCATTCTTATCTAAAAAAAAAAATTAGTAAATTTTCTTGAATATCTCTTCCTATTTTAGTGAAACTTCTTGGATTCCTGTTCATATTTTACTGAATAGTGGAGGAGAACTTACTGATATTACAGTGAACTCCCTCCCAGCTCTCCTTACAAATACACTGGTAGTTGTTGATACCGTCGATACAGGTTCCTCCGTTAAGGCAGGGGTTCTCTTTACAGTCATTGACATCTACAAGGAGGGGAGATGCCAAATTATTTACAATTATAAATACTCACTTTTACCCTGTCATATGTAATATTGCTTCTTTTTGGAAATCTAGAAATTCAAGCTAACTTGTGTCTGGTTGTGTGACATGAAATAGAGCTTACTCTCTTGGCAGTAAGTCCCGGTGAAGCCAAGGTCACAGGCACAAGTGAAGCCTCCATCAGGCTTGCTAATACACATGCCATGCTTCCCGCACACATTGGAGGAGATGAGCTGTACCCCGCCCGTCTCTGTGTGGTTAGACTGTAGGGCAATAGTACAGCTGTCTATCACTACAATCGAAAGTGACACATTGTTACCTGAATAAGATCATCTATATACATGTATATTATTTGTAGACGTTTCATAATTATCAGATTTGCTGCCCCTGATTCTGCTCTTTTGGCAAATATTATATGAATGTATGATATCTTGACACCTGAGAGTGTCTTTAATGTCTAACTGAATTCTTACATCATCTGTCATCCTACAAAAAGCGACGCCTAATTTCATGTTCCCTCTAGTCTGGCTGTCTCTATCATGAAGTGAGTTTGTATTTCTGATGTAAGAAATGTGCTTGATTCAGCTTCTTGTGCAATTTTTTCAGACATCATTGTTTACATCCTTACCTTGCTTCTGTCACACAAGAATTTTCTGTGCTCCTATTATTAACACCTCATATTTAATTTGATCAGAATTTCTGAGGAATTCGATAAGACATTGGCTAACCTTGACATGTCCCTGACACACATGTTGACTTTGTGTTTTCACAGTGCCTCCCTTCCCAGTGGTCAGAGCAGTGACAGTAATAATCTCCCTGGACATTGAAACAACTGGCACCGTTCATGCAAGGATTCGGGTGGCAGGGATCCACATCAATCTACATGTAGAGGGGAAAAAAGAATTTATCAGCAAATAATGGTAATTTTAGTACTAAATGATTATAGCACACAGCTTGTAGGGCTCAGAATAGAAGAGGGTTTACCTGGCAGTTAAATCCTGTATATCCCACCTGGCATTCACAGGTATAACCAGCCACCTGTTCATGACAGGTAGCCCCGTTCTGACAGGGTGAACTACAGCACTCACAGATCTCTGTCTCACAGTGACGACCTGTGTAACCCGGGAGACACGCGCAGTGGTACGAATTCACCAGGTCCTGAAACGTATAATAATCTTGACTGATGATAATGCTGAGAATTTGTATGAGTTATCTCTCTTGTAATACATTGACTCTTTTTCCTATCCTAGCCATCTGGATTTTTTTTTAAGTTTAAATTTTTTTTTAAAAAGTTACTAAATGCACTCCATTCTAAAATTTAAGTTAACTTATAAATAATGAACTTTCATGAATGGCATCAATTTTGTGAATGAAATTTTTGAGATGCCTTAACTCTTTTGGGAGTTTCATGAATCAGAAATGCATGCAGGCACCCTAACACAAAGACAGTAATATGTTGGTGAGTGATAGAAATTTTGAACCAGCCTTACCACACAATGTCCTCCATTCTGACATTGATGATGGCAGTCGTTAATGTCTGTAAAAATAGAGTCATAAATTCAATCAGCGTAGTCATTAATAGCCCCATCAAATCAGAATCAAATGACATTTAACATTTTATAGATAAATGATTTATAAAATATCATATTGTATCAACAATATTGTTATTACTGCATTTCCACTGACCACACACCATGATGGATTGGCTGCAATAAAGCTTTCCAAATTTTTGCATAAATTTGTTTTGAGATATGGCTAAATGTTTGTAATATTGAAGAAAAAATTGGCAGCTTTTTGAAGTAAATTTGGGGTTTTGTATATTCTATCCCAAAATAAAGTTGTGAACTAAGCTGACAAGAACTGCACCTAAATTTTACTGGCCAAGTCCTTCTTCTCAATTCTTATAATCTTAGCAGTTGCTCTCTCAAACTTATATGAACATGTATGGTCATCCATTTCTTCTCCCCATTGTTCTGTATTTCAATTTTTAAAAAGTTATCCTCAATAACATAATTTCTACAGTTCATGAAATGAGTCAGAAATGCATTTGACAACAATTTTTGAAAGAATTCTGAGTCATCTAGAGAAATGTGAATCTACTTGTTTGTTCTCCTATTTGTGATATTTTTACCCATACTTTGGTCACATTTTTTCCCGGTCCATCCGATCTGACAGTGACATTTGTATCCACCCTGGAGATCTTCACAGGAGTGAGCGTTCACACAGGGACTCCCACTGCACTCGTCCGAGTCCAGCTGACAGTGAGCACCGCCCCACCCCCGGGGACAGAGGCACCTGTAGCTGTTGATGCCGTCAACGCATGTGCCGCCATGGAGACAGGGGTTTGAAGCACACTCGCTGACATCTACAGTACAAAAGTGAATGAAGTGATGATGGAAACTCATGTTTACTATAAATGTCATGTCATAACCCAAAACTAGTCTGAAACTAAATAAACTGATTTTATGTATTACACGATTTCAAACCAATTTAGATGAACTCTTGGCTATAATATGATTGTTATTGCGTAATAATATCATGGCTTTTCCTCAAGTCACAAAATACCTACATTTACACACCTATGCTGATCGAGCTATTTCTGATGAATTATATGTAGATCATGATAGATTTAGCCTTTACTTACTGTCTTCACAGAATGCCCCTGTCCAGCCGGGGGCACAGGTACAGATAAACCCTCCCGTCGTGTCAATACAGCTGGCCCCATTCTTACAGGGCTGGGTTGAACATGCATGCTCAGCTGATTAATAA
Source organism: Saccostrea cuccullata (assembly GCF_032062105.1). Classification (NCBI taxonomy): domain Eukaryota; kingdom Metazoa; phylum Mollusca; class Bivalvia; order Ostreida; family Ostreidae; genus Saccostrea; species Saccostrea cuccullata. The sequence continues at coordinate 30,460 of NW_026923075.1, forward strand.
AAACAATAGATGTAGATGAGTTACAGGCATGCAAAACCTTAAATTCTGATTACTGGAAATCTATATTTTTCTTGCGACTCTGCAAAAATGAAATTAATTTGAGATGATTAATTTTTGTGACCAAGGACACATCCCATACAAATACACAGCAAAATAAATGGTTAGGGGTGATAATTATTGCGAGTTAAAATAAAATTTGAAAACTTGTGGATATTTATCGCACATAAATAAAAGCTAGTTTATAGTGCTTTTCTATGTATTCCTCTCTGCTCGGATGACAAGGAGAGAGGTTGCTCACCAATTTCACAGTTGATTCCGGAGAAGCCCTCGGAGCATGTGCACTCGTAACTGTCCGGAGCCGTGTTCTTACAAATTCCCCCATTCTGGCACGGATGATGTCGTCCACAGTAATTTAAATCTGAAAACGAAAATTGTGATTCTTGTAGAAACATGCTAATTTTTCTACCAGTAATCTATAATTTGTTTGTGAAGAAAGTATGATATTTTGGTATCATTACATTATAAAGATTATAACTTATATAGACATTTTTTATTTTTTATAATTATTTTAAAATACGTATCTTATGTAAAGCTTAAAATAATTTACTGTATATTGGAAAGGGGGGAGGGGTAATAAATTTAAATGCAATTGTTATATATTTTAAGTGTAGAAGTTTTTCCTTTCACTGTTTTTGATGAATAAAATTTAATTAGTTTTGGTTTCGTGTTGCCAAGTTCAGAATGTTTGATTCAGGTAAACCATAAAACTGTCTGCCTCTTTTGTACTAAGAGAGGGTTCAGGCCCCAGTGTATGATAGTAATATTTTTGAAAATCCCCTCAAAGCAAAAATTTGCTCTATTGAAAAAGGTATATTTCTCCAAATTGTGCTCAAACTCCCCACTGCTTTCTTTTTCATTAAATGACATTTTATGGAGATCAGAAGCTTTCTATATATAAAGGTCTGCTGCTGAAATCTACAGTAGAAGATGATTTGAATGCAATTTTCTCCTATTTTTCCATGTGGAAAAGCAATCACATGGATCTTTCACCTCTAAGGTCAAAATGCCCTCCTATCGCAGGATAGGCCCATTAGCAAGTGATGAACCCTCACCAGTCAAAGAAGTTAGGTGTGGTAAAAATTCTCATTTTCACAGAAGCAATGTAAACATAATCATTATAAATTGAATTTTATCCTATAATTCTTTTTATCAAGCTTAGCTTTGTTTATGCACCTTTAAATGCCACAAAGTTTATAACAAATTGAAAATCTCTTGCCTTAAAATCTTCTGATGCAATTACTTTCAAGTTTTAACAAAGTAAGGAAGACATTAAGAGTTATTTGACTCATCAATTCAGACTTCAATATTCCAGCTTTTGATCAGTTTCTGTTGCTGGGTGTTTGATTTCCTTGATGGAGAATTTAATGAAAAAATACGAGGAAACTCTGAGAAATATATGACAAGAACTGTCATCAGTGTCTTCATATTCCTCTTAATATCGTTCAGAAATTGTTTTTTTAATATATTTTCACAGAAAGCAGGAACATAAAAGTTAAAGCTGATGAATCTTCTCTGCTTTTTTGAAGGGATGCTGGGAATTTTAATGTGATCATTAAATGATAACTATAGCCAATGAAAAACCTGTAAAATCAATCACATGTTGTGTCTGTGTTGTGAATCAGCTTCAGGATTGATAAAAATATCATATGACAGTAATAAAAGGCAGATAAATCTGGCCATTGATGAGCACTTTTATCCCCCAACCCTTCTTCACTGTTACAAAAGGAAAATGACTGTGGCATTTGATATCTAGATTCATATGTTTGTCTGTGCCTTGTAAATTATAATAATAACTTTGTACTTTGATAATAATTATCATAAGTCAACCATTGAGATTAATAAGGCATAAAATAAAAATTAGTTTATTTGCAGTTGCCTACCGACCCACTGAAAATGTACCCGACCCAAACTTTTTTTTAGCCATTTTGTAATTTTTTTTTTTTTTTTAATTTTCAGAATATTGAAACTATTTCATTTTCAATTTTTGACTTTTGATTTTATCAATCAATGGTTTTTTTTATCAAGAGTGGAGCTTACTCATGTTTAGTAGGTCTATGAAAACATGGAAAAGCTCTATTACTTGTTATCTAACAAAAATCTGATTTAAAAAAAAAAAAAAAAAAAGGAACCAAACTTTGTCAAAGTAGTTGCACAAAGATTTTTATTATGTAAGGATAATTTGAATTTCTCAGCCCATTTATAAAAACAAAAAGACTGAGGTTTGATAACTGTTATTGGATCAACTTTTTCATCTTCTTTGAATCTTTACAGGAACCAAACTTTGTCAAAGTAATTTGTCAATTTGAATTTTTTAAATTCTAAAATTAAGACACTGAGAGGTCAACTCTGTTGTTTGTTGTTTGCTTTGGTCTCAATAGTACATTTACATGCACAATATTTTTTGTGTCAATGATACAAATGATTGAGAGGCATATTGTTTTAGAGTTGTCTCTACCTCTGTCATTACTCTGGCAAGAAAGTTAAACACTGCAATCAATTAATCAATTAATCTGTTGTAAGTCACTGTAGATTGAGAGCCCAGCCTTACCTTTGTCACACAGAATCCCTCCCCAGTTCATGTCACAGACACAGCTCCAGGGGGAGCCGTTACAGGATCCGTGCTTACAGCCAGGGTAGGGGATACACAGGTCACAAAGGGCACCTTGCCATCCATAGGAGCACCTGTCAGACAAAAACTAGGTACATGAATAATTTTACAAGTTTATACTGAAAGGTGAAATTATTTTATCAGCATTTATTTAATTTTGAAAAGTTAATGAATAATGACACACTGGTGAAATTTATTTCCCATTTTAGTATTTTCTATGTTTCTAACACTGTGCAATCTGACATCCTGTCTTTTCCGACACAAAATTTGTCTTCCAGTGCATGTCGGATGAAACAGGTTTTACTGTACATATTTCAGATTTCAATGCACGTCTGTCATATATGACATTGTTATATGGTCTTTTTGACTTAATATGTGATTTGATGATTGGTAGAGACAATTTTTCCAACAAAAAAAAATAGTCAATATAAAAATAAAAAAAAGTACTGCATTCAAAATAGAAATGCAAAATGTTAAATGATTCATATGAAAACTCATTACTGTAGTTCAAAAGATTTTGATACAGGAAAAAAAATCATGCAGCTTCTTTATTACAACAATTCATAATCAGTTTTATACATGATATCAACACAAGACTTTATGTAGACTACTTCACTTAAATGCTAGACAAATAATTTACTAATTCAATAAAGATATTTAATATGGAATAACAAATGAATGCAGGAATCCATTAACATTACTGATTTGTTGACAAAACCTGTAATTGTAGATCAGTTGTCAAGTGGAATATTGTTAACAAAAATTATCCACACTTGAGTCAGAGTGATGGAAATCCAACAAAGTTGTGGCTGAAGTTGGCAAACACTGTAACATATCATAACCAGAGAACAAGCACTGAAGTCTTTACTTAAGGTTTTTCTCAAGTTGTGTATTGATAAAATTGTGACTTGAACTGCATTCGATTGCACAGCGTCTTGGTTTATGAGGGGTTTGTACAGGATGTTTTGTTGGAACAGGTGCTTGGGTGTTCAGGGAGCTCATCAGAAAAAAGATGAATGAAGTTTTACAATGTAAGCCACCCAAAAGGCGAGATCAAACAAGAAGAGTGCAGAACTATTGAAGGTTGTTCTGTATATAAAGGCACTGTTTCTCTGGTTTACTTGATGTTACTAATATACATGCACTCCCACAAATCTTTTTGTATGTAAAGCTTTCAAGGTAGTTCATGATTCCCAGTTTCTAAACTTTTGCCCATCTTTGATCTCCCTTTGTGAATGTTATCAAAAAGAATATTCCCTTAATGCTCACAAATAACAATGTCATTCAATTCAAAAGCAGCACTAATGAAGACCTTCACTTGAATGAAAAAAAGTTTACAATTCTTGCCAAAGTTGGTCAAGATCATTTCAATATATCATGTTTTGTTAATTTCCTATATGTACATTACAGCAGAAATTGTTACACATTTTTTTCCAGACCAAACTGAAGCTCTTTTATACAGAGAGTTCAAAAGATTGCATCTTGATATACATACATATCATATGTATTCCAAAACCAGAGATTCATACAACCAAAACATTGAAAGGTTAGTACATATTAGAAAAAAATGTATATTTTATTCTAATTTGCAGCAAATATCAGGATATTTTTTAAAAACTTTCACAGTTTTAAACTATAAAGAAGGCTACTATTTTTTAAAACCTTTAAATTGCCCTTGTGAATGTATTATGTAATGGATTATTTTTTAAGTTAGTCATTGTTTTGCTACTTATGCTAAATTTTGCAATAATATTGCTGAGTTGGACTTCTCAAAAACTAACATAATTTGTAATCTGTTTTTAACCTCTATGTATTGATTTTTCTTCAGTCCCCCTTTTATTCCCCTCCCCCTTCCCCTTGTTTCCTTTTTCACCCACTTTTACAATAAGCATAATTTGTGAAAAATTGTCCATTGAAAGAATAAATCAGGAGGTGAGCAAACATTAACCTCTAAAACCATAAGAGGTGGAATCAGGTGTCATGGAGGAGTAAGCATTCCCTGTTGATTGGTCACAACTGCTCTGTGTGCCTTTTCTTGACAGGGCAAACACAATCCAATGCTTGATAATCCTTATGTAAAATTTTCAGTTAGCATTCAACTTAATGATAGATTGTATTTGCTGACAAGGTCATTGTTTCCACCATAGAACTAACAAGGTGTTGATATTCTTGTTTTACCCACTTGTTTGTCAGTAACTTGTCTCGCTAAATAACTATCACAAAACCAATCTCTGTAAGCATTGAATAAACATAAGATACAATTTTTAAAGCAAGATTGTTTTATCCTTAGATTTAGTAAATTGAAAAGCATTAACACAACCATGAGTGTGCAAATTTGAAAGTATGAATTCTTGTCTTATTTCAGTTTGTTTTATTTTGGGGAGTAATTTGTCATCGCTGTTGTTTCTTTTTAATGTACTTCATCACAGAAAGAAAAACTGCATGCACTCTATCACATGCATGTTTAAAAATAATCTCTGCTAATCAATTAAAAGTAATGGAATTCAAGAAATCAAAAAATAATTAATTACATCACAATGTACTTAAGAGCCCAATGGTGTGCACATCAATCAACTGAGGGACTGTACATTGTGTAAATATAATTCGCATTTGCCGAGTATTATATTATATACACACAGTATTTATATATTATATAAAGTCCCTTTTTGTGCAGTGGGGCTGTTAACACAAATTACGTCTTCTCGGTATCAGGTCATAAAACTTCAGTGTCCCTTTCTTACAATCAAATGAACAATTTCACATGTAATTGGTCCTCTTCAATACAAAAAAAGCACAAAGTGAAACTTTTCCATAATAGCACTTGTTTATTGAAAATATATAGCAGCATGTTGTTCCAGTGGTGTGGGTTTATTATAGGCCCCATCATTTGTATAGAGCATACAGAAGGGGGGAAGATATGGTCATTATATGCCACAGTAATCAGGATACACAAGGATGAACTAGAATCGTTTGTATTCACGCTTCAGTAACTTTCTCACGGGAAAAGTGAAGTTTAAGAAATGACAGTGAGATCTAATGACTTAAAAGTTTTACCTATCCTACCTGTGTCGACAGGTGACAGGAGGCCTCACCTGCACAAAACAAGTTGGTCTTTATCATACATGTTATGTATTTTATACCCAACAGGGCAAGTTTTGGATTTCAAGACTCAGGTTATACCTTTATGTTGCTTTTATCTTCCATATCTTATACTTAGTGACCACTCTTAGGATTTTGTCAATGTTCCAATTAAGTTTCAGATTTTCTCTAGTCCCGAAAAATATCCAGTGGGAGAATAGATATCAGATGTAATTATTGAATGTGTGAGGAAATGTCAAAGGTATTTAAAAATGGAAACAGTTTCCAATCGAAGGAAAAAGTTGATGTCGGTACATTTTATTCAATTAGCAGTATGTGATATAATAATCATTAGCATAATTGATGATGGTAATTCAGGAAAATTCAAAACTATTCAAAACATTAAGTATTGATCATAAAGGATATTTTCTCATTATAATGTTTGCCTCTAACAAAAATGACCTAATGCATCTTTACTGACAGCCTAAAAACACAACAATCCGTAATGTTTATACCACACATCAAACGTATTCAGGTATTCATGTATTTGAGAGAGCATGCTTTCATCACCTTGGGAATCTTTGTATTAGATAAAGACAGAACACAGCAAAGTTTATTAAACTTTTTAATGATTTGAAAATTAAGGGTTAATGTGGCTTTTTATATCTCTACTTTCTATGCCCACTTTTAGTTTTGATCACTGAGTAGGAAATTGTACTTTCAAACATTCTTTGAACCTGTATCATTTAAATAAAGCCCGATATAATAAGGGGATCTTTGGCCAGATTGATCAGTTATCACACAGGTCATTAATTTAATAATTGCTTCAGTCTGTTTGGTAGCCATCACTTGAGCTACAGAGCATGCTGGTGTTGGTGGCTCCAATGGTAGTTGTTATACAAAGGACCAAAGGGATCAGTAGGGTAATTAACCACCCCATGTTTAAATGTCCATATATATGTACCCTAAGTAAGGGATGATGGAGTGTAATATCAGTAAGGACTTAGAAAGTCAAGAGAGAGATCAGAGAAAGAGGAATGTTGACATAGTGTGGGAAAATCTCTAAAATCTGTCAGATTTGACAAGATTTAACCACCACTTCCTAGACTGAATTAATTCTAAAGATGTACAGTGTCAAGTCAATGAATTCTGAAATATACAACAGCATAATTAGAATATCATCCTTGCATGCTAATTTATCATATCTATATTGGATTCTTAACACAATCTCATTTTGGTCTAAAAAATAAAAAAAAAAAAAATAAAAAAAAAATTTTTTTGATATAAATATACATTATGTGTTTGATTAAGAAGCTTGTTCATTTTCCCCATAATTAATACCCTGCATCATTGCAGCAATATAACTGGAAACTTTTCTGGTAATGGATTACACACTGTTATCTTCATCATGTTTAGGGCCCCATACAACTAAATTTCAAAAGGAGACAGGGTCACTTCTGAAATGACAGACCTGTGTGAGTCTGTAGGAAATCAGAGAATCACAAAGAAAGGATCCTCTTACAGGTCAGAGGTCAACACCTCAACCTCCAAAGAAAAGGAGGACATGAAAACTGACTGGATTTTTAAACAGTTAAAATTGGGCTTTATATTTTAAAGGGGATGACTTTTAATAAATTACATTCTTTATGATTTTAATATCTATTAAAATCCTTTGTGCATTTATTGAAGAGTTGGTCTTACCTTGATTATTAAGTTCCTTAATGTTAAGATGAGAACACATTTATGCGATGAGAACTTTTCTTGTAAATCATGATATGCTTCTTTGCTATGAGCAGGTTCATACTTTAAGCTTGCTACCTACTGCCTTGTTATGAGCATTTTCATACTAAGCTTATCTTCTTATAAGCTGGTTCATACTAAGCTTGTCTTCCTACTTCTTTGTTATGTGCAGGTTCATATTAAGCGTATCTTCCTACTTCATTGTTATGGGCAGGTTCATACTAAGCTTATCTTCCTACATCATTGTTATGGGCAGGTTCATACTCACCTTGCTTTCTTACTTCCTTGTTATGAGCAGCTTCATACTAGGCTTATCTTCCTTTTTACAAGCTGGTTCATACTAAGCTCACTTCCTACTTTTTTTGTTATGAGCAGGTACATACTAAGCTTGTCTTTCTACTTCCTTCATAGAAGGTGGTTCATACTAAGTTTGTCTTCTTACTTCTTTGTTATGAGCAGGTTCATACTAAGCTTGATTTCTTACTTCTTTGTTATAAGCAGGTTCATACTAAGATTATCTTTCTTCCTACATCTTTGTTATGAGCTGATTCATACTAAGCTTGTCTTACTTTTCTTTGTTATAGGCTTGTTCATACTAAGCTTGTCTTCCTATTCCCTTGTCATGAGCTGGTCATACCAAGCCTGTCTTCCTACTTCTTTGTAATGAGCTGGTTTATACCAAGCTTGTCTTCCTACTTTCTTGTTATGAGCAGGTTCATACTAAGCTTGTCTTCCTTCTGCCTTGTTATAGGCAGGTTCATACTAAGCTTGTCTTCCTTCTGCCTTGTTATAAGCAGGTTCATACTAAGCTTGTCTTCCTACTACCTTGTTATAAGCAGGTTCATACCAAGCTTGTCTTACTACTTCTTTGTTATGAGCATGTTCATACCAAGCTTGTCTTACTACTACCTTGTTATAAGCAGGTTCATACCAAGCTTGTCTTTCTACTACCTTGTTATAAGCAGGTTCTTTTTAAGCTTGTCTTCCTACTTTTTTTTTAATGAGCAGGTTCATACTAAGCTTGTCTTTCTACTTCCTTGGTATAGGCAGGTTTATGCTAAGCTTGTCTTTCTTACTCCCTTGTCATGAGCTGGTTCATACCAAGCTTGTCTTCCTACTTCCTTGTTATGAGCAGGTTCATAATAAGCTTGTCTTCCTACTTCCTTGTTATGAGCAAGTTCATACTAAGCTTGTCTTCCTACTTCTTTGTTATGAGCAGGTTCATACTAAGCTTGTCTTCCTACTTCTTTATAATACTAAGCTTTTCTTCCTAATTCTTTGTTATAAGCAGGTTCATACCAAGCTTGTCTTCCTACTTCTTTGTTATGAGCTTGTTCATACTAAGCTTGTCTTCCTACTTCATTGTTATGAGCATGTTCTTACTAAGCTTGTCTTTCTACTTCCTTATTATAAGCAAGCTCATACCCAGCTTGTCTTCCTACTGCCTTGTCATGAGCTGGTTCATACCAAGCTTGTCTTCCTACTTCTTTGTAATTATCAGGTTCATACCAAGCTTGTATTTCTAATATCTTGTTATATGCAGGTTCATACCAAGCTTGTCTTCCTACTTCCTTGTAATGAACAGGTTCATACTAAGCTCACTTCCTACTTCATTGTTAAGAGTACATTCTTACTAAGCTTGTCTTCCTACTACCTTGTTATAAGCAGGTTCATACTAAGCTCGTCTTTCTACTTCCTTGTTATAAGAAGAATCTTATTAAGCTTGTCTTCCTACATTTTTTGCAATGAGCAGGTTCATACTAAGCTAATGTCTTCCTACTTCCTTGTTATAAGCAGAATCTTATTAAGCTTGTCTTCCTTCATTTTTTGTAATGAGCAGGTTCATACTAAGCTTGTATTCCTACTTCCTTGCTATGAGCAGGTTCATACTAAGCTTGTCTTTCTACTACCTTGTTATGAGCAGGCTAATTCTAAACTTGTCTTGTCTTACTAATTCATTTAAATGTTACTTGGATAGAAAGGCATGTCTTCTGAAAATTTACAAAACATTTGACTTTAATATTGTCTAATTTATCAGGGCTTTGTTCTAGGTTCTAACAGCTACATAGCTATAAAATTTTGAATGATATGCTAGCCTAGCGAAAAGAAGCATTTATCAATACATCCTAGGTAGCAAGGCTAGCTGCTACAATCTTGTATGCAGTCTAAGTAAACTATACTGAATTAAACAACTTTCAGGAATCAGAAGTTATTCCATTTCAAAACTTGGGAATGGAAACTCTTAAAAATTCAAATATAATAATGTAAACTTATCAAAAATCTTTGGTAGTGGGCTTTGACACAGTTAAAGGTTACAAGCAATGATTAAGCAGATAGTATCTTTCAATGTTTATCCTTTTGTAAGTTAAAGCCAAATAACATATTTTACACTTCTTGTTGTCATCTTGACCTTTTCTATAAATGACTGTAATTCAAGGACATGATGCTTTCTGGTAACGCTGCAGATTTTTGATGAATTAGGCCATATAGAATTTGTCATGCCTTTCCAACACTTTGCATTAAGCTCAGTTTCAAAGAAACTATTCAAGATATTTTTAGGAAACTTCATATGCGGACGCATATTGATAAAAGCTATTCAAGTGCTTCCTTTTTTCATACCTTGACCTTTTCTTTGATCTTGACCTTAGAGTTTTCTTAAACTCGTTTAGGTTATTCAAAGAAACCTTTCAAGATATTTATGCTGATACATCTTAGTGATAAGATTTATTCTTATTCATCATTTTTTTTGCCTTAATTAACAGTCTTTTTAATTTTTCTTAAATTTGTGTTAAGCTTTGTTTCAATGAAGATATTACCGGGGAAATTATAAAATATTTAATACATATTAAAAAGAGCTATTCAAAGGCATCAATGTTTTTTTTACCTTGACCTTTTATTTGACCTTTACCTCAATTTTTTAATTAATGATTACCGGTATCACAATTTTAAAGAAACATAACTAAGTTACATGTTAACTCTACCGATTTAGGCGGGAGTCTACCGCTTTTTTACTCCATCTCCCGCCTACCGATTTTATGTGTAAATCTACCGCTTTTCTACAAAAATTTCGTATAAAGTATTTTTGGTTCGCTTGAGTATCCATTTTAGAAGCCACTCGTCATGAAATCTCGTTAGATATCACGTGATTTGACCCGGAATCATACAAACGCTTTTTTTGTACCTATGTGTACATAGATTTCAAGCACGTATTTGACAACGACAACAGCACAAAATCAGTGATTACATTGGTTACGATAAATTTCGTCGACATTACTGCCATGAAAAAGGAGATACAGCATTTTAGAATTGGATGAAAACCTTTGACATCGTCTATAAAAGCATAGGAGCTCGCAATTTAATCAATAAAGTCAATAGAAATCACTCGATTGACCAAGCCAATAGGCACATCTCTACTTTCGTTTTGGATCATCGCGGGAAATCTAATTTATTTAACGAAAGATAGATCTAGATTAAACTTTGTCATCAATTGTTGTGTTTGACAACTGAATGAACATTCAGAATTATTGCTTCTTGGCTATATAAGCAAAGACCAGTATTCAAAAGGCCAAGTTAAGTAGCCAATCAAAGCAAAATGATGAACATAAAAAATATTTGAATAAGTATAATTTCGGTACTACGAATCACCGGAATGCCCTGTAATCACCGAAATGCCCCAAGAAATCACCGAAATGCCACCGAAAAGCCCCTTATATTGTTAAGAATAAACAAAATAATAATAAATATTGATGAAATTAACTGTTCTAAAGCCTAGATACCAAGTAAAAATTTCGTATTTTTAGCGTAAGTATTTTTATTTGAAGATATGTGCATGTAAGTATCAAAGAAAGATAACTCTCACTGATTAAAGACACGTGCCAAAATAGTTTTATTTATTTTATTTTTCCCTATTTTTCGTTTAAATATATTCCTAACAATAAGTTATTCTTTTATAAAATTTTTGTTTGTAATATTATTGACGTATTTTCTTGATTTCTAAAAAAAGGAGGACACATGTGTAATTTTACTGGAAAGTAACATTTATAATCAAATAGAAAGATTTTACGTTTATAGTATATAAACAAAAATATATGCCATATATGACTTTAATCAAAATTTATTTTTTATTCACTGAACTATAAGATTATATGCTTGGTATAATCAGGGACTTATATATGTCCCTTGTACATTGTTAAATTTACAAGGATCGGAGGAAATGGTTGATAGTGTATTATAAATATTACATGTATGAATTAAAGTTTTGCTGATCTAATTCGTAAATTAATGACATTATATTATGTTCACACCATTTCTGAGGAAAATAAATCATTATACACTTTTTTTCATTTCAGCACAGAAAAGAACTGCAATATTGAAAGAAATTTAATAAAATCTATAAAAGTTTTTAAATTTATTTCATTTTTGCATATATAAAAGATAACAAACTTTTTTGGAAGTTTCATATTTTACTATAAAAGATTAAAAAAAAAGGACGAAGACAAAATTAATTTGATTTTATTGTGTTCAGTGTTCAATTGGTTTGAAACAATTGGATATTTGAAATAATAATTATGTTTACTGTGTATACACAGTGATTAAATAATTGATCTAGTGACAGGTGTGTAGTATTCTTATGTCATGTTACATCATCAGGTACATGACAATAAGTGACCGAAATTACGCACGTGCGCTACACAAACACAGGAAAGGGTATCTTTTGCTAATGAGCAGTTTACTACATCAATTGAAAATGAAATAGTAAAAGTTGACAATTTACTTTAATTTTTTTTTAATTTGTTGAGTGGGTTTAATACACACATTACATGATTTATCAAGCACTTGCTACTTCCGAAATATTCGCTAATATACAAGAGAAACGATCCGTAATTGACCTGAATGACAATGTATCTAATCAATTGCAAGTAACAAATTAAAATAAATATTTATTTTAAAAACTGAAAACATTTTCATTGCTTAACGAAGTACAGAGTAAATAAAACTTTTTTTTTCCTTTTGTGATTGCATTTGTCTTTTGAAAATCTTTCATATCGATCGTAAATTATCACAGGAGTTGGTCTACCGGTATCTTCTCTCTCTCTCTCTCTCTCTCTCTCATTTTGTTTGGTAAAACATAAACTTTATAGTCCTTAAAATTAGGTTTATTTAATAAAAGATAAATTTACTCCATAAATAATGACGGGTGTTTAGATTTTACCGCCAGACCTACATGTATTTCCCCAGACATGTCCAAGTATAAATGGTCCAACCTGGTTCACAAAAAGTCAATTAAAATGGAAGAAAGAAAAAAAAAAGAAAAAAGAAAAGGACACAAACATTAAATAAAAAAACTGAAACAAATCAAATCTTTCCCAAAACTTCAGCTAGTTAAAAAATCAGTGTTCGTATGATATAAATATCTGTAATAATAGCATGTGCACTTGACTATAAACATTAAGACTAGGAACCTATACAAACCATTTTTTAACTTTACATTATTAAATAAAGGTCATGAAACAATAATGGTGACGGGTAAAAATCACTTGTCATCATTTTTTCTGAGAAATATCATTATTACCGGCCGCCAGGAGGCGGTCGGTTATATGATATGAAAGTTTTAAGTCGCCGTGCGTTTCTGCGGAGTTAGAACAATTTGAATAAAAAATATTTAACATTCATGTAATAGAATATTAAGAAAGATTTTTTAAATGTTAAACAAAAACGCACAATAATCATAAAATTAAAATTTTATAAATAATGGGTTAAATGTTTCATCCAATCCTGATTGACAAACTCCGACGTAACTGAAGTGCGGAGAAATAAGCACACATGTTGGGCATAGTCTAAAGCAAGGGCGCGTTATATACATGTATAAACAAATTTACTTTTTCTACTTCAACAGGATTTGTTGTATATGTAATTTAAAATGACGTGTAAATATAAATATACAATGTACTTTTAATACGGAAAGTTTTCAAAAATATGACTTAATCTTAGTTTATTATCAGACAGAATATTAGGAGATTTTTCTCCAACAGACAAGGACAAAGCGCGTTTTACAATATGCCAAGCCTTTTCCCGCCACATCTCACAACAAAACAAGATAGAGAAAAAATGTAGTGGCGGATCTAGAGGGAATTTGGGGGGTTCAACATCCTCTGAGCGAGCGAGGAGCCCCACATAGTTGTTACGTTTCATTTAAGGAATGAAGCTTATTTCAAGTTATGTTATCCGATATAACATAACTTGGGGCAGTTTACGCTTTATAAACCGCGAAGCGGTTTATAAAAAAGCGTAAACTGCCCCAAGTTTTGTTATATCGGATAACATAAGTTGAAATTAGCTTCATTCCTTATAATTTAATTCTAGTGTAGACAATGAGTCAATATTTCCTCCGGAAAAAGACTTCAAATGAGCATTATTTTAAAAGTAACGTCAAGCGGAGTTATACATTTTTGACGTTACTCATTGTGACGTAGGCAAGTTATGTTATCCAAAATATTATATGTTCCTCTGAATGATTCAGCCAATGAAATTGCTTGATACAAGTGAAATTAAATTATTTAAAGTTAAACTATCTCTAGTTAGATAAGTTTAAACGTTAGTTTCGATGGTTAAGACTTAAACATCAAACTTCCGCCAGAGTACGTTTGTACATGTAAATGAAACCGAGTGCGGGGACGCAGAGGACTATGAGTAAGTTGCTTAATTAAATACATTGTACATGTAGCAACGTACAGTTATTATGTACTGAAGAAAACCCTGGAATGTCGCATTCAAATGTTTAATGTCATAGGGATATATTTTAACAGATAAAAATAAGAATTTAGTTTCTAATTGTATTATGAAAGAATTAATTAATTGGTTTGCGGCCGATTTTTGACGCTTGCGTCAATATGTTTCTTGTTATTATATATATATCTATTGGGCAACGTAGATCTCGCTTCCTAGAAAATTGTCATCAAATACGAGTTATCGCCCTTTGAAGTACGCGAGCACAAAACCTGAAAATAATTAATTTTACCGTCAGTTATGCTTTAATGATAAAAATAAGAATTAATTTTTATGAAAAAAATCATGTTTAAACATATGTGTGGGCATTTCGGTGATTTTGTTGGGCATTTCGGTGATTTATAAAGGCATTTCGGTGATTACGGGGCATTCCGGTGATTCGTGTTACCCGTATAATTTATGTCAAACTTAATGTGTTTCTGTCTATTTCTTTGCAATAGATACAGTATTTAAGATTAATAATTGTATTTTCATGTAAAACCATACATGTATATTACATGCAATATATCTTCATAAATCCAAGCGTAAATCAACGCGCGCAATGCTACCGCTTTCATGGTCGGAATCTCCCTATTTTTCATCACAATAGGTTAACATGTATGTAAGTAAATTATTTTTAATAAAACCTTATTGCTTTTATATTTTGGTTAGAACTTTCAAATGCATCATATTTTTTAAAATTTTGATCATTCCTTTGACCTTGACCTCACTTATCTTATTTTCTGGATTTGCGTAACTAAGATAGGCATGTTGTTATCATAGTCTTCAGATTTGCCATGTCAGCTATGTACAAAATATTTACAATTTAAAACAAAAAATGGAATATTTAAATTACAAAATATTTTCTTTATGATGATCACATAACTGAAATAAGAGCATGAACCACTTTGGGCCTTATTTGGCCCTGAGAATTTCTGAAAAATCAAAACCGCTCAGTTCAGGTTGCAAATGCAGTATTTATTACTTAGAGTGTTGGTGACCACGTATCTATTAATCGAGACGTAATTTCACATTTAGTCAATGCATTATGACGTCATAAAATGCGTCATTTTCCTCAGATCATGTAAATTCCTTTGAAAATGACATAACGTTGAAGCATTTTTTCAATATTTCACATAGAGCACAACCTTTGATCCAAAATATGCAAATATATTATGAAAGCTCATTTTCTGAATATCAGAAAACATGTTTTATTTTTTGGATCGTGGACTGTGCTCATATTTTAATTCTTTGCTGAAGGTAGTCAAATACGCATGTTTTCTGCAAATTTCAAGAACATTGCAATTTCTCAAAGCCTGTTTTCCAATATGTGGATTCTCAAGACAAAATTTTATTATTGAAAATGAAAGCACCAAGTGCCTACTTTATTTTGATATATGAAATGGGAAAGAGGGTGATAGTTAATTAATTGATATAAGTAAAGGGCCATTTTATGCATAACATGGCTCTTGCTCTTTATCAATATTTGATTATTTATGCAATAATGCATGCACTAGACTAGATTTTGTTTTCTATGAGTACATAGGGAAAGAAATGGCATCCCATTTCAATATATATATTAAACTCAAGGTAACATTTTTCAAACATATTTTCTTTTTTAAAAATTCATTTGTACTTTTCTACTTTTCTTTGTTAACAAATGGATTTTTTAATACAATCTTTGCTTGTTATCAGATCTTAGAAATAAATATTTAAATTTAATGTCTTATTTTAATGATGGTTCTAAGATGCACCAAATTTAAAACCATTTCTCGAATAACATTAAATGTATGATAATACAATTTTGAGAGAGGACTATTAGAGAATTGTGCAGAATAATCTGTAAACCTTCCCTAGGGATAGACAGTTTTCAGGTTCACTTTCATAAATCATTTATGATGAGCAAAGAAAATGTGGGAAAATTGTGTAAACTAAGATACTATATGGTAATTTATGAAATTTTATTATAGGGCCCCTTGAGAGTACAGATTCTCGTTAAATGAATAAATAATGCATATGTGGATGATTAGTTTTGGGATAACCGCTAGCAAATCTATTTTGCGATTGAAGTCGCAAAAAAGTTTGAATTTAACTAGAGTTTCCTTTATTAAAAAGTTTTAAAAATTAAAAAAACTGAAATACTTAAACCAGTATATCTTTTCCTGAAACAATTTTTTAATCTTAAATGCCTGGGGAAAGAAGTTACAGATTCTTATACTTTTTTAATATTAACTTGAAGTCAATTTAACCATAAAAAGTTTCAATAAACCTGTTCAACAAACTGATATCAATTGAGGTATGCTGTGTAAATAATTTTCAGTGAAAGAAAGATTAATAGTCATCATTTGTCATGATTGATAATAATAAAAAGTAAACATAGCATCCTTTGAAAGGCCCCAAACTTGACATATATGTTCCCCAATTTAAGGAAGCGCAATTTGTAATTAAAAAGAGTGAGGTGTCAGTCTAATGACTTGGAAGCGTGGGAAAAGTCAAATTCAACTCCAGGTAAAGTTAGATGGCCCCAAGCTTCTGGTGTGTGAAATTTACCTGTCGCAAATTGACAAAAATGATGGCCAAAAATCCCATTTTAACAACTAAGTTCTGTGTGTACCGATGTTTATTTATACAGGAAAATGTTTTATGAAAATGTCTTCAATTTAGAAGAAAGCATAAATATTACAGATGATTTAAAGAAAAAATTCAATTTATATTTCAGACATTTATCGTCATGCAGTTCTTGGAATTCTCACATTTCTCTACACTATAAATTTTATTTTTTTCCCATCATTTCTGTCTAATTTTTTGTGGAAAATATTTCAAGTGCTCTTTGGGTTAGATTTTAGATTTATAAAAATATTTTTGGAGAAAAAAAAAATAATTTTCATATTTTAAAACATACATATCAAATAAATTATAGAAGAACATGAATGTCTTCTAACATAAAAGAAATGGGAGAAGGTATATACTTTTGCATTTAAGAAGGATGTCAAAGTGGAAATAAAGTGAATAAAATATAAAATAAAAATAGTATATCTTCACAATAAGCAGTGAGAAGTAGTTGACGCTATTATTTGCTAGATATAATCTCTGAAATGATAGCGTACACGAGACACTTTCTCAAGACAGTCTCGCTTCAGAGAAAACCACATATTAAATGAGTCAATTGACAAGAAGTTAAGCTGTCTAATGGCAACAGCCACAAGATAATTTCATCCCTGATTTAAATCTCTGATACAGTTCGATATTGAACCATGAATTTTTATTCACTCTATAAAACCTACTGGTTTACCATCACTGTCCCATCTTTATGGTGACTGAAAGAAGGCCATTTACGCCAACCGCAGATTATCAGTTGAAAATACAATTAAATGGGTCATTACAAATGTTAATATAATTCAGTCATAAAAAATATATTCAGATTTTTTTATCATAAATATTTACCCTTAAATATCTACGTCACCACTAGGACAATAAAAGTTTTAAGTGAATTTTTGGGAATACAGGTACATCTGACAGTCATTTAGGATATAGAATTTTGATTCAAATTTGACTTCCACTTTCAAAACCGATGCTAGGTCACTGACTGGTGATTGCACTTCTCATTTTTTTATTTCATTAAAATTCTTTCTTTTTTTTAACTGTTGAGAGGGTAAGCTTTTTGTGGCAAACTTTCAAGATCTATGGCTGCAACATGGTTTCAATATTTATTTGCTTTGTATCAATAGATTTTGTTAGAAATTAACATCTTTTTGAAAAAAAAGCAAACCAAAAAGAAACAACAGCAAAAAAGAAATAAAGAAGATATAAAGTGGATCCTAGACAAATGATAAACCACCAAACTTGCAGTATCTTTTTTGAGGGAGGAAGAAGAAATCATGCAAGCATTTGTTCATGCTTGTAAAACCTCACATAATTTGAAATAGCTGTAAAATAATCGACCTACCTGCACTCCCCCGGGGAATCACATGATCCGTGGCTGCATCCTGTCTTGCATATGGCTAAAAGAAGAAAGGAGCACATATGTAGGCAATAGGAAGCACTTAGCATATTCTTTTGGTGGCCTCAGCCATTATGTAAGGTCACTTAACACTGATTTAATTTAATTTTTTGTGTGGATTTGATCTCTTTCTCATGGCTCAGGGATGGAAACTTTCTCAGGTGGTGGGAGTCAAAACTTCAACTCATTGATAAGATACAGACATGGAAGAAATGCTTGTTGAAGAGTATGCTGCTCTCTTTCCTTGCCTGGGGCAAATAAATTTTTTCAGGGGTAGGGATCAAACATGAGTGACAAAATCACACAAATAACCCTATTACTCTTAGGTGCACATGAACTAGTAATGTAATTATGTATCCTAACTTTAGCATGATCTAGGATAATTGTGATAATTTTTAAGCAATTCAACTACTCTAAGCTTATAGTGCAGTGTAATAACTATCCTATGCTGGAACGAGGACACTGGTGAACTATACCAAGGACCAATAACTACACTTAGTATATCCTAACCAGGGACTAGGATACTAAAGTATTCTAAGGTACTACTTTTACTCTAAGCATAGTCTGTAATTACTATCATAAGCTACAGGACTGGGACATCAATAAACTAATCTTAAGAACTACTTTTACTCTAAGCTTAGTGCAGTGTAATTACTATCCTAAGCTAGGACAAGAACACTGGTAAACTATACCAACATACAATAATCACATTAAGCACATCCTTAGCTTGGACTAGGATACAAGTGAAGTATTCTGAGGTACTATTATTATTCTAAGCTTAGTGCAGAGTTATTACTATCCTTATCTAGGACTAGGATATCAATAAACTATTCTTATAAGCTACTACTTTTACTCTAAGCTTAGTGCAATGTAATTACTATCCTAAGCTAGAAGTAGGATATCAATAAACTATTCTTAGAACTACTTTTACTCTAAGCTTTAGTGCAATGTAATTACTATCCTAAGCTAGAAGTAGGATATCAATAAACTATTCTTAGGGACTACTTCAACTCTATGCTTAGTGCAATGTAATTATTATCCTAAGCTAAAACTAGAATACTAGTAAATTAAGTTTTAAGGTACTATTTTTACTGTAAAGTATTCATAAGAACTACTTTTACTGTAAGCTTGGTGCAAACAGTATCTGAGCACTGCCACTCTCTATAAAGCACCATTTAACTTGTGCATTGAACTTGTGCACTTTTACGTTATCTTTTAAACTAATGACACACATTTTAGAGGTACTTGTATAAAATTTTGGTAGGTAGACAAATGGTTGCAGTGAATTCTGATTAAATGATAACTGTTTGCAATAGGTATGTACTCTGTGTGTAAAAGTCAAACTGAATAAAATAAAGTTTTTAGGTAAGTAGTAATTTAACTGTCATAACAATTGCATTCTCATGCATGCAAGTAAATTAATATTTCAATACATGTAATTATTGTATGTAGCTAGCCTTTAAAGGCAACTGCCATAAATGCATTACATAATGAAGAAAAATAGATTTGATGTACAAAGGGTAAACAAAATATCTCTTGTAGAGAGGTTATGAAAGAAGAGTTTCATTTTCCAACAAGTGAAAAGCTATTAAGTACTCTTAAGAGTATTTTAGTTTGGAACGTGATTCCATTTTGTGAGTTTTATGCTTTTGTTATATAATTATTCACCATGTACATCATTCACTTGACATCTATTGCGCTGCTATGGGGGCAATTCTTCATTTTATCCTAGACTTACACTAATGACAACCTCTATGATTAATGGATGTACAGTGTCAATATTTCACAATTGCTTGCTGCAAATACCAGCAACAATCAATTTACAACTCCAAGGAAAGTGGGGAAGAAGATAATGCTTCATATCGCCCTGTTTGTGAACAAGTTATAGAAATATTGCAAATACTGCCCTGTTTATGGCCATGTTATGATGATAAGGAAGCCTGAATGACAGATATCAATTGCATAAAAAACTCAGTTACTCTGATATGATACGAGTAATGAATAGAACAATCTTTTACAAATTTTGATGATTATAATGCAACGTGTATTTTGACGATTATTACCGGCCGCCAGGAGGCGGTCGGTTATATGATATGAAAGTTTTAAGTCGCCGTGCGTTTCTGCGGAGTTAGAACAATTTGAATAAAAAATATTTAACATTCATGTAATAGAATATTAAGAAAGATTTTTTAAATGTTAAACAAAAACGCACAATAATCATAAAATTAAAATTTTATAAATAATGGGTTAAATGTTTCATCCAATCCTGTATTGACAAACTCCGACGTAACTGAAGTGCGGAGAAATAAGCACACATGTTGGGCATAGTCTAAAGCAAGGGCGCGTTATATACATGTATAAACAAATTTACTTTTTCTACTTCAACAGGATTTGTTGTATATATAATTTAAAATGACGTGTAAATATAAATAAACAATGTACTTTTAATACGGAAAGTTTTCAAAAATATGACTTAATCTTAGTTTATTATCAGACAGAATATTAGGAGATTTTTCTCCAACAGACAAGGACAAAGCGCGTTTTACAATATGCCAAGCCTTTTCCCGCCACATCTCACAACAAAACAAGATAGAGAAAAAATGTAGTGGCGGATCTAAGGGAATAATATTTCAACACATGAGCCCCACATAGTTGTTACGTTTCATTTAAGGAAGGCAAGCTTATTTCAAGTTATGTTATCCATATAACAGAAAAATTACGCTTTATAAATTTGAGCGGTTTATAAAAAAGCGTAAACTGAATATTTTGTTATATCGGGTTGAAATTAGCTTCATTCCTTATAATTTAATTCTAGTGTAGACAATGAGTCAATATTTCCTCCGGAAAAAGACTTCAAATGAGCATTATTTTAAAAGTAACGTCAAGCGGAGTTATACATTTTTGACGTTACTCATTGTGACGTAGGCAAGTTATGTTATCCAAAATATTATATGTTCCTCTGAATGATTCAGCCAATGAAATTGCTTGATACAAGTGAAATTAAATTATTTAAAGTTAAACTATCTCTAGTTAGATTTTAAACAAGTTATGGTTAAGAACATCAAACTTGCAAATATTGTACATGTAAATTATGGCCATGTTGTGATGAGTAAGTTGCTTAATTAAATACATTGTACATGTATATACAGTTATTATGTACAAGAAAACCCTGGAATGTCGCATTCAAATGTTTAAATGATATATTTTAACAGATAAAAATAAGAATTTACTAATTGTATTATGAAAGAATTAATTAATGCAGCATGTGTATTTTGATGATTATTTATAAATTTTATTTTGAGATAGAAATGTAGGGTATGTTTTATCTAATTATATTAAAATTTGGTTTATTTTGTCATGATCTTTTTAATGTACATAAAACAAAAATTCCAAGCTTAGAAGTAAATGTTCTTGAAATAATTTTCATGTTTTTCTTCTATGTGTATATGTACCAGGATTTGATGTGATCTTTACCGAGTTATATGCTACATCATGTAAAATATGCCATTTCCTCATCAAAATAAATCCTAAGATGAGAACTTTGATTGTATTACATCTGTTACTATATGTATCTCTGCCTTTCCCAACATTTCTTTCATCAGTATACAGAAATTTGGCAAAATACTGTGTTTAATTCACAAAATGCATAACACACCTGAAATTTTCCTTGGCCATGTGTACGAAATCTTGTATTCATTGGAACAAGCTTCCAAATACCAGTGAGAAAAAGAGTCTGTGTTAATGTACATTCCTTCAAGAGAATGAAATTAAAGCAGACTGCAACATCAATATAACATAATAACAATACCTTTTTCACAATTGTTTCCCATCCATCCCTGCATGCACACTTTGTCTCCATTTCTATCACAGGTATAGTGTCCGAAGTGATCATTTCGAGGCCTGCAGAACTTGGTACAGGTCGTGTTGTAGTAATGGACATCACAAACCACTCGTATTCTGTAGATAAGACTAGCAGTCGGACCATTGTGGGTGATGGTGTGCCAGTCCTGACCAGGCAAGATGATTCCTGAATGGGCAGCCCGCTCAATTAACTGACCACCATCTGTAAACGAGATATATATAAGTAAGTATTGAGACAGAAGACATGAATGACACAAGCATGTAAGAATCAGTACATAACAGAGTGTGATGTTTGTGTGCTATAAGTGTCATTGCTGATGGAGGCTGACAAGAGTCCACTGTTTGGGAAGGAATCTGGATATAAGGCCATTGTCCGGGAAGTCAGAGCTCTGGTGGATCTAAAAGCAGGCTTCCTCAGTAGCTGTATAAGCAAACATTTATGAACTTTTAAACCATGAAGAACACAGAGGTAAACATAATGGCACCTGATTAAAAGTTCAAGTTCCCTGATGATTACCTCGAGATGTCTTCACTCAACAACTGTGTCTATTGTATCTATAGAATGCTCTCATTACAACCCCATGCACTTTACAATTCCATATCTCAATGTTTTCTAGCCCATGTAATACTGCATTGAATTACTTGTTTGAAGATGAATATTGAAATTTGAACCATTCATCAGGAAAAGTACAAAAATAGCACATTCACCAAAATTTAAAATGCCCAGTCACCCAAAATATAGAGCAAAGACAAAGAGTTAAGTGGAACATTTTATTTAATTGTAAAGAGGGCTAAATACAGGTGCATGTAGTCTTTTTTTTAACTTCACTATGGCAGCTGTAAGGCAAGTTACAGATATATAAACAATGCAGTGCAACATCTGTAGCCTCAGAAGTTTCCATTTAACAGACATTAACAATATTTTTAAAACAATCATCTATCAATTTAAGATTAGAAGACGTTAAGGAGGCTGCATTATCTACTTCAACATCTGTCTTATTCACTCTGTAAGTTAGCATATATTACATAAATATATTTTCCCTTTGAGAAAGTGTGTACAGTGAAACCTGTCTAATCCAAATTCAGTGGGAGGCAAGTTTTGTGTCAGAATAGACAGGGAGCTGGATAACTCGATACAGAGACCATGGAAAATACTAGAATGGGAATCAAAATAAAGATAAGAATCTATTATAATACATGTAAAAAAAAAAAAAAAAAAGACTGAATGCGTTGGATTAGGAAGTTTTTGCTGTACATAATTCTTTTGTCTTGTATAAGTTGCAAAATATCATAGAATATAATTATTGTGATCTGAACGCCATCAAATATATATTAAGGCACATCAGCTCATTAAAAAAACTTAACTAATGCTATTTGTCCAGATCAATCTGAAAACATGCAAAGGACACAAAAATTTCATAATAAAAACCAACATTGTCCATTCAGCTTGTACTTTGTGTGCCTGGACAAATAGATGGATCGTGCAAAAGAGCCAACAAAAGGGTCCTCTCATTGATCAGTGCTTAATTTAAAGAGAATTCATTGAATTTAGCAAAACGGGGGTTAATTTTACTCCACACCGTGTTTGATATTCCACAAAAATCTAATTAACTGAAATACAGTAACAAAACCAAAAGATATTTAAAGAGTCTGATGACATGATCAACAAAAGACTGATTAAACTTGTAGATTGAATTTATTGAAATAAGTTGTTTACACAAAATCTAGTTATTTTCTTTCTAATTTGAATTAAGCAGGAATGCCCTCCCAATTGTCTCAGTATGGAAGATAAGTTGCTTGAAAATGTTGCATGTCCATAGAAAATGTCGAGCTCATCGAAGCTGTTGGTCCCTAAATTAAATGGGTGCTGATTACATCTGTTGGTGTCATATAGTCTTTATGAGTATGTATAACAACTGTCAAAAGACCAAAAATATCATGAGGGAGATTATAATCAGAGGAGATAGATATCTTTAAACCCACCAGAGAGGGTTGACCTGGGTGTTAGTTTGACTGTCACATAGTGTAAAGAATCAGACAGAGCAATTACCAACAATTAAAGGAGATTTTTTCTGATGAGGAATCCCATTTACTGGACCCATTTTGATTTATCGTCATGCATTCATTTTCCAAAAAAATATAGGTGTGAGTTTAACACCCTACTTCTTGAACTACAGAATATGGCCTACAAAAGAGAATTTAATGTATTCTCCAGAGTATTACTCTAACCATGAAAGTTTTTTTAAAAGTCAAACAGAGGATTTTTATGGTTGTTTCTTTGAACTATATTCCAGAAACTTGACATTGTTAAAAGTTACTACTACTGATCTAACAATTATCATTGCCAACTGTTTTTCAGCACAAGGACAGAGTAAAACTTGGAAATTCCTTGCATAAAGGAGGTCAAGTGCAAATACATTGATCATTATGAATCTTATCAGTAAATGAATAAGTTATTAACATATCTATCATGTACTATGAATTCTAACCAGTGATAATCTAAAATTATCACACCATATGGTTCATTATCTCCCCTTGTAACTCTTCTGAAGAAAGGGAGATAACTCTTAGCTCTAAGAGACTCATTAGATTAAGAGATTCACAGAATCTTGAACATCAAAAGTGCATTTACTCATTTGCAATAACTTGTTCCAAATCTCATTAATTACCAATAGAGTCAACACTTAAAGAAGAGCACTGCTAAGTATAAAGTGAGATTAAATAATGGAGGAAATCAAAAGTAGAGGAGCCTTGTGGCAGAACTTAACTCAAGAACTTATCTAAACACTCTGCACTACGATTCTTTAAAGTTGCAATATGCAAAAAGTCGACTGCATCAAAGTTTCTCAAGTGCTGCAAAAAGCAGGAATATGGTGCTTGATATAAATGAAATTAATTTTGATGTTGTCAAGTGAAAGGCAATCTAAACATGATTGTAACAGTCAAACTGAAATGGGAGATAGTTTCAACACCTATGTCAATAGAAATAGGTTATATGTTTTTTGATCTTTTTATTGGTGTTTTATTTTGAATACTTCAACCAGTTTTTCTTATCTTTATGCCTTCTTAAACATGCAGAGCATTATTCAAAATATCAAGTTCTTCAAAGCTCGAAGAAATATGTATACTCTCTGAGTGTTCCTTAATGTGTAGGAAGAAACATGGAGATTAATATATGGTCCCAAGAAAAATGCATGTGCTTTGAAAATTCGATAAGTGGACTGCATTGGTATTTAAACATTAAATCCATGCAATAATTCATTGCCCTAATTCATATATTTTTAAAGAAAGTAAAAACAAATTCCTATCTCTTCTATACATAATGTTTGCTATGAAAATTATAGAACATGCCAGTATAATTATTTGCTGAAGTTACAGAAAAGCAATTAGTTAGTAGTGATTGTTTTAATGTAAAAATATGCACATTTTGGCATTCCCTCAAGAATGCATGGGAACAAATTGGAAAGGAGATAAACTGCATCTTCATCATTATCATTGCCTTCATCTCTCTGAAAAACTAAAAAAGACCTGGGTAAGGCTATTTGAAGGACAGAGGCAGGAGTTAATGCATATAGTTCCATTAGATATTGTTTACATCTATTATCTTCCCAACCAGGGAACCACGAATCTGAGAATTTCCCAAACTGTTAAAAAATCAAACAATCAATTTTTTAAATTGAGAGGGTTGAAATCATGGACAGCTGTTACAAGATAAGGTTCACCATTTAACTGTTAAGTGGAGGAATGCATTAAAAAGTAGAGGATAGGAAACCTGATAAATGAAAGGAAATATTTAAATTTCAAACAAAAGGTTTCTTCCTTAGAACCTGAATTTCTCATAAAAAAAAAGAAAATTGGAAATGCTGTATTGAAAATTGGAGGAAAAAAAGCTGGAAATTGCTGCTAGGAAAAAAAAAATGCATGCATCTAGAGAAAAAGATATTGGCAGAGTTTTTACTACAACTATACTATTTACTACAAGAAAAATATTTCTGCTGCTGATTAAATAAATGGCTAATAAGCATCCTGGAGAGTATTATGCCATCAAACGCTCGTCGGAGATAAATTCAAGAATTCCTTGA
The DNA here is from genome assembly GCF_032062105.1 of Saccostrea cuccullata. Classification (NCBI taxonomy): domain Eukaryota; kingdom Metazoa; phylum Mollusca; class Bivalvia; order Ostreida; family Ostreidae; genus Saccostrea; species Saccostrea cuccullata. Next base: position 56,654 of record NW_026923075.1, read on the forward strand.
TCCCTCATTTCTATTTATTTAATCGCTACAGTTTCATCGAAACTCTTCACTTTCTATAAAATCTGTACAATTTTTTAGTTTAAATGTTTACTGGCATGACATAAAACCTGCGTAATTGTTTATGAAGCATTCTCGTGTTTTGCCTGTTTGAGATAGCCAGGTAGAGTCTTGAGTTAACAGAAAGCACCAAATGATAAGCACTATTTATGAAGAACTAAGAAATTCCACAATGTTCTTTATTACAGAAAAATGTTTTATCTTGTGCATTATAAGCTATCATGATCAAAGCCCATAAAGTTTGTGATACAAAATGCATGGGAAAGACAACATGGCAACCCCGAGAATAGTCTGGCAGAATCTGGGCTGATCCCTGATTCCGCATCTGTTTGGCAGGAAGATACTGTATGAAGACAATGATTAATTTACACCCTATCTCCTTAAATGAGAGAGTATTTCCTGACTTTATCCTAATGATGTAAACTTTGTACAGTAAAACATGTTTATAGTGAACATGCTTATAATGAATTGATGCTTACAGCAAAGTTATTTTCATTTCTCATGACTTTAAAATATACATTGTATTATAAACTTAATAGATACATGTATAACAAGATACACTTAAAACAAAGGAAAATTGTCCATCCCTGGTGCTTCATTATCACTTATTTAATAAAATATATTCTACTGTTAACCATAAGTTGATCATGTTGATTGCTTTTGTTATTATTGTATTTGAAATAATTAATACTGCACATTGAATAATATTCAGAATTTCCCATTGTATATGAAATGCAGGAAGTACAGTAGGTATAAAATGGGGGGTGAGGGTGGGGGTAGATCAAATCATGCCTTTGGCCTTGATTTTGATACTGTATGCAATAAGCTCTCGGTTGAATTCAAGCTTCCTCGAAATGAAAAATTTTATGTATTGTATTTGCTTCTAATGATATTAGGAAAATTTTATATCATTTAAGGAAACACACTTCCCATTGTCATTAGAAATACTTCGAGAAAGAAAATTTAAAAAGGGTGTTTGGAAAGAGGTTGTATACTCTTGCTTGATTAATTGATATCAAGTCTTTATTGTTGAGGTAACATTAATATGTGTACTGATAATTTATCGATTCTGAAAACATGACGCACAATAGATTATTTTTCAAATATTGTACTTTGTTGCCTTTTTATATCTTTAGCAAACATTTTCTTAAAGCCTCACATGAGTTTCCATTAATTATTGAAAATGTAATGAAAAAATAACCACTTACGAGCCATTGTATCTTGATCCCAGGCTTCCAGAATCAAAGTGTACGATCTCTGTAAATAGAAAAATAAAGTCAGTTTTAGACCCCTAGAGTCAGCGTGTACGATCTCTATTAATAGAGAAAAAAGTCAGCTTTAAACCAGGCCTCTAGAATCAAAGTGTACGATCTCTATAAATAGAAAAATAAAGCCAGTTTTAGACCAGGTCTCTACAATCTAAATGTATGATCTCTATAAATAGATATAAAGTTAGTATTCTAGCAGCCTCTAGAATCAAAGTGTACGATCTCTGTAAATAGAAAAGTAAAGTCAGTTTAGACCAGCCCCCTAGAAGCACTGTGTACGATCTCTATAAATAGAGAAAAAGTTAGCATTAGACCAGGCCTCTAGAATCAAAGTGTACAATCTCTATAAATAGAGAAAAAGTCAGCATTAAAGCAGGCCTCTAGAATCAAAGTGTACAATCTCTATAAATAGAGAAAAAGTCAGCATTAAAACAGGCCTCTAGAATCAAAGTGTACAATCTCTATATTAGAGAAAAAAGTCAGCATTCAACCAGGCCTCTAGAATCAAAGTGTACAATCTCTATATTAGAGAAAAAAGTCAGCATTCAACCAGGCCTCTAGAATCAAAGTGTACGATCCCTATAAATAGAGAAAAAGTCAGCATTAGTTCTAGAAAGCCTCTATAAAATCAAAGTGTACGATCTCTTTAAATAGAAACAAGGCAGTGTTAGACCAGGCCTCTAGAATCAAAGTGTTTGAGCTCTGTAAATATTAGACCAGCCTTCTAGAATCAAAGTGTGTGATCTCTATAAATAGAGGAAAAAGTAAGTATACTAGCAAGCCTCTATAAAATCAAAGTGTTCGATCTCTATAAATGGAAAAAAAAAATGCTGTATTAGAGCAAGCCTCTAGAATCAAAGTGTACAATCTCTATAAATAGAGAAAAGGCTATATTATATTAGGCCTGGAGAATCGGAATACAAGATCTCCAAGGCATTATTAGACCAGGTCTCTAAAATCAGAGTATACGATCTCTATAAATAGAGAAAAGTCAGTTTAAATAGACCAAGCCTCGAAAATCATTGTGTACTATCTCTATTAATACAGAAAGGGCATTTTAGACCATGCTTCTACAATCATGATTTTACATTTTTACGATCTCTATAAATGGAGAAAAGGCATTATTAGACCCCAGGCCTCTAGAATCAAAATTTACGATCTCTATAAATAGAGAAAAGGCTTAATTAAAGCAAGCCTCTAGAATCAAAGTGTTCGATTTCTATAAATAGAAAAAAGGCATTTTTACACCAGGCCTCTAGAATCAATGTGTTTGATCTCTGTATATATTAGACCAAGCCTCTATAATCAAACTTTATGATCTCTATAAATAGATAAAAAGGCATTAGACCAGGTCTCAACAATCAAAGTGTACAATTCCTGTAAATAGAAGATAGGCCGTATTAGACCAGACCTCTAGAATAAGATTTTATGATCTCTATGAATAGAGAAAAGGCATTATTAGAGCAAGCCTCTAGAATCAAAGTGTAATTCTCTATAAATAGAGAAAAGGCATTATTAGACCAGGCTTCTACAATCAAAGTGTTCGATCTCTATAAATAGAAAAAGGCTGCATGGACACTGATAAAAGGTGTTCAATGTTCACAGTTGTATTAAATATCATTGACAGCCTGTGATAAACTTGGTTATTTAGGATCTGAATATGCTTTAAAGGATGAAAGTCAGTAATCCTTGTATCATAAGCTAAATAATAAAGTATTGGATGCTGAATTAATGACACACTTACAAACATACTTTAAGCCCTTAAACATCATATGCCAGTTGAAAAACCAGGGAGAGACCCAGAAAAGTTTATTTAATTTTAAAACACAACATACTTGAATTAAAATTAAGTTCTTCAAATAAAAACTGGAATAATTGGAATTTAGAAACAATACATTAAGTTTATAAAGGATTATGCTGCATCATGTTGAATTTTTAAAAATGCTCTAAGTTTAGCGATAATCAATTACACATACATTCCAAAATGAACAGGTAAACAAGTTCAACAAGGCACTCGGAGACTTCCGAGTGAGGTATTGTGATCTAATTAGACGGTGAATTATGGCAGACCTCTACATTTCATAAAGTATTTGAAGAGATATAAGTTACAGAACTGGAGTTTTTCCAGCTAAGAATAATCAATGGAGTTGAGAATAATGCCAGAAGTTATGTCAGACAAACGAGGCACATGCTCGCGAGATGAGTTCTTTCGAGTCTGCTGACAGAGCTCGCAGCGCTGAGCTTCCATCAGCTTGTTATCCAATCAGCTCAACTGGCTATTTTTATTAGAAGTTTTTTTTTTAATTCTGAATCTAGAAAAACAAAAATGATGGGTTATTGAATAGCTTGGGTTAATGTATTTGTATTTTTAAGAGGAAAAGAACTGGATTTTTTAAATGAAGTTTTCATAAAAATATATGGATTTTATAGTTGGTACACCAGTAAACGGCTCCCCTTTGTTTAATTTGAAACTTTTAAAGTTAATCACAAATTTGATTACAAGAAAAATATTCATGACAAATATGAACACGAAATGTCGAGAGGATGAAAGCACCATTGCGGAATATGACTTTTTGAAATAAATGCTATGTACATACAATTACGTATTAAATGCCTAAAAATTAAAAAGATTGACAAACAGATAATGTGATAAATGCAATTAGAAATTCCTTTAATAGCTATTGATATTGCACCTTTTATGCAGTCTTGGGGAACATAACAGTTTAGAGTTAATAGATTCTCAAATAAAAGCCTTTCTACTTTAACATTGTAGTCTGGCTCTGTCAATTTCCACAAAAAATCAATGTATTTTAATGTTAGAGAATCTAGCAATTATGAAGTGAAATTCTTGTAACAATTTCCGGAGAATTGACTAGCTGTGATCATTATTATATCCGGTGCTTTTCTTTAAACTGTTGATGACATTCCAATAATTGTTGGATAAAACTTGACAATCCATCATCGTCTAGTAGACAATGTAAAGTGCAGAGGTGTTCCTGAAGTGAGGGTCATTTACTTTTCCCAGGCCTGGGACAGGGCTCAGGGTGTCAACAAGAACTCCATTAAGTGTACTTTAATGAGAACAACAGTCACTCGAGTCCTTTAGATGGTGTGTACAAACTTTGGTCAAACCTTCTCTTCTCTGAAGTTTGATCGTTTTAATAGCACTTTTGATTGCCTTCATTCAGTTATGTGAACGGAAATTTTTAAACATCAGACATCAATACCAAGTTTACCAAACAAATTTTATCCATTTTCAAGGGTTTTTCAACAAATATCTATTCATTAGCCATAAAACATTACTTTTGAAATATTGAATCATCTATTCAAATCTGCGAGTTTCAGATCCCATTTCACGCAAACTTACTTTAAATGCATGTTGAACTTTTGACTTAGTGTTAATTGTTTTGTAGTAATTCCTAAACATCTAATCTTCATATCATTTTCAGTTAATTAGCTCAAAAGCATGCACAACGTTAGGTATATATAACAGAGGTAGCCGGATTACCTCTTCAAAAGCTGGGAAGGAAGCAGCAGATCTGCTGAATAAGTCCAGTGATGGACAGTTATGACTGGGGGATGGGGAGGCGATTTGGTGTTAATGGGGGTATAATGATAGGTGATAGCCCCCCTGGTGACCTATCACTTTAACAGATAAGATGGGTCTGGACAGCTAAATAAACACTGTCTGGACACTGCTGGGTCAATGGGAACCATACCCATAGTGCACCACAGTTACCATTGACAACAGCCATGAATGCAGGAGGGAAAAAAAGTTTGTTCAATCTTTAATGACAACTTCATAATCATACTCAACAAATTAGAAAACAGATGGTTCTCAAAATCTGAATATATTCAGTTAGGAAAAAAAAATTGTCATGCTATTTTCTAATTAATAGCTAATCTCGTGCATTGGAAAGTTCAGTTGACGACTGAAAGAAAATGCAAATTATCAATACCAAGAACATGCATTGGTTATTTGTGCCTGACTAGTTCCTTCAGATTATGTCCACAGTCTGAAAATTTACAATAATAAATGTTTTTAACTTTATTATCATTTTTATCCCAATTATTCTCACTACTAGTTTTGTGCTAGAAGTGTTGAAATAATATTATGCATCCCTTCCTCAAAGCATACCTCATCTCCTATATTCAGAAATCTGGAAAGCTGCTTTCATTATTGTAGTTCTTGCTCCAGTCTTCAGTATTATGTAGGAAATGTGAGTAAAATTAATGAATAATCTGAGTTAATCATAGAGAGCTTCACCATTTATTGACCAGCCAGATGTAGTGATGAGTGCCACAGATGGGGACTTGATCCAAATATACAAACACACATATATTTCCCAGCAAAAGAAATTAGCAGTGATAAATATTATGAGAGAGTGGCATTTCAGAGACAGTGTTTATCCTGACCTTGGTCAGGGGTTCATTGAATTTCTTTTCTATGATGGAAGCTATATGTTTGAGAATATTAGTCTTCCTGTGCTGTTGGCACTTTTTCAGTGCGGGGTAGGGTGATACCAGACCCTGTCACCCTGTGTGTCTGTCTGTTTGTAATTCGCAAGCATATGTGACAATCTCAAGATTTTTCTGCCAAAATATTATATTTATAGCTACAATGTTGGATCAAGGAAGAATTACAAATATGCTAAGTAATCATTATTTCATCTCTTCAGATAAAACTTATTTAAAATGTGTAATAGAATGATTGCACTTATGGTATTTTATTAATCTTTTTTATGCTTTGTGAAGAAAATATTCTTTATTAGTTATTTACTTAAATCGACCTGTCTTTTTTACTATCATAATTATTATATTATCACATTTTTGACATAATCATGATAACCCATTTCACAAGCAATGCATTTTCACAGCATGGAAGAAAAGAATGTTAAGTTATTGCTGCCAAAAAGCCCTTAATTAACATGCAGAATCTTGGTACATTAAAAGCGTATTTCAGATTTCTCAAGTTGTTTTGATTTGGCAAGTGTCATCTAGTGTACATTCTGGAATACTAAGGTAGAATTGCAGCAACGTGAGATTACTGTTAGATAGGACTTTAAAAATCCTTGGGCCCATGAGGCCGATTCATAGACCAATCTCTTTCTCACCATAACTGTCCAATTTTGGCCACTTTAAGTCTAACAATATACAAATTATCTCCTTAGCCTCATTGTGAGTTAATGATAGGTCCTGCCAGTGCGACACAAGCCTAAATCATTACATTGGTCATGTATATAGTTTTATATCCCTGGCTGTTAGTCACTAACAGGGCTAATCTATATGGAGATGAGCAGGAGATGATCGTACTGTTTATGGCTCACATTTCTTGTATTTTTATGCAGTAAATATCTGCAATATCGAAATGTTTTCAAATCAGAATTCTGCACAGGGAATTTATTCCAAGTTTGGGATTTATAATATAAAAGGATTGTGAATAATTTATTTAATAATTTTCTACTTATAGTTTCAAATGAACCATGGAGTGTTTTGGATTGATCTATGAAGAGCTGATCAATTTTGATATGATTCAAACAAATTTTTGACAAATTATTGTACATGAACAACTGAGATAGTTCAGAGCCTTCAAGTGTTTGGTTTTTTTTTTTTGTATTAATAGTAACTATTCACACTGAATAAATATGCATAAATGAAACAATGGAAAGAGATAGATTTTGGAAGCCAGAAAATATAAAGTCTGTTTGTTGTTTTCTAGTAAATAACTCATCGACTGACTCAAGATGCTTCCATTGAGATATTGAATTGGCATACATATTGTATAATGGATGTACCTCAGGTCATGTAAAAACCAGAAGAATATAGCTGACACATTCCTTCTCTTCATCAATTCTGTCCTTTTAGTTATCCTAGATACATCTGTTGCCAAAATCAGTGTAATAAATTGTTTAAATTGGCATTAGTATTGTCATTGTGGTCCAGTTCAATATTACGTCTATTGTCTATGTTATATTTAAAATGCCCATATGTTGCCTCCTTGCGGGTTCTTTACTGGGGATAACCCCGTATTATCAACAGCTGTAGTCAGCACCCTGAGCCAGGAACCCCACTAATCCATCATACCAGTGTACCAAAACACAAACATTGATCTATAAAATAGGGCATATTCAACAAAACTAATGTATCTTTTTTTAACATTTGCATCTGTGGTGTCTCTTCTGTGTTTAAATTAAGATACATATTTTTATAGAAATCTGAACTTATTTTTGGTTCAAGTTAAATTTGGAACATGAAGACAAATCTGAAATGACCAGATACACAAGAAACTGTAATATCATAAATTATTCTAAGATCAGTGTCTGTAAATTTAAATACCAACCATTGTTGCACACAAGATAGTACATCAATGAAAGGTCTGAAAAGCAAATACCATGGATGCACGGTTCAGCCTAGTGCAATCTCAATTTATTTGTGGCATTACTGTAGCTACACTTGCTCTTAACTGCATTAGTTATAATTTAATTTTACAATAATGCTTAATTGACCATTTATCTTATCTGTGATAGATAAATAAACCCGATCATTGAAAACATATTGCTGATCCAGATTACAACCAAAAATCTAATGAGAACAAACATACTCATGACCTTGATATAAATATAAGTCATGATCAAAACATATTTTCATGCCAGGAAAATGAATACTCTAAAAATAGAGATCATCAAAAGTGTTTTAAGGTTTGGATGTTTTGAAAAAAAAAATCGCAAGGTGTCTCAAAACAACAAATTTGTTCAGAATTCAAATTAAGTAACTTAGAGTGTCAATGAACACAGTATATAATAGGGAAGTATAAAGGATTATATTGCAGTAGTGGATGTAATGGTAAAATGAAAGTTTTGTCATTGGAACATGCATAATCATTGTCAAATTTTTCAATTTTACAATGAGCTAAGCTTAATTTACTTTTTTCTGGTTACTGGAACATATCCAAAGGCAAATACAAGCCACCACTTAAAGATTTGTTTGGTAAATTGACATTCATATCATTCAATTTTAAGCCCATTGTGTTAATTTGCTTTTGAATACCATGGTTTAATTCATCTTATTGTATACTTTTCTTTTCATTCATGATACTGGTGCGAGGTAATTCAAGTTTGCAGCAGATTTTTCTTATTCTTAAAAACTGGAAATATAGGTATATATATAAATTATCAACTCCATTCAGTAAATGCTGGATTATTTGCTGACATGTACTGAAACAGAATGCCAAAAAAAGCTGTCCATTAAATCCCTGTAGGAAGCAGAGAGTGACAGTGCCAAGTCAGTCTGTCTTAGAGAGTACAGAAACAATTATATCAGACTTATGTCACTATCATGTCTCCAGTGATGAAACGAACTGTCTTTTTTATAGCTCAGATTTAGGAGCAGTAAGACTTATGGATTCAAAATGCTGGTATATGTACCTCAATCCAAGGGTTTTAAAAACGTTAGGTGTTGGGAGTCAATCGGATTGACTTTGAAAGTTTAGCTGACAATAATTTGTGTCTTTTCTTGTAGGCTGTGTGCATGTTTCTTCTTGTATTCCTTTTCAGTTGTAGAGTGATTGTGATTTTAATATCTTAATTATTGTAACCATTGATCATTATGCAGGTAATAAAACCGTAATAAAATTCAAGGCTTTTGCACCGAGTTTTTTTTTAATTGTACAGTTTGTGATGTACTGGATATATTATCAGGGAAATCTGTCACTTAGGTATTACAATACCCACCTAAAAATTTCACACTTAATACAGAATACTGCACTCAGTAGTCAGTATTCGTAAGATCTTCTGTCTTTTCTATGAAATAAGAACATTTCCAAGCTACCAATATAACTTATCCATATGATCTACCACATCCCAGTTTCACTTTGATCCTCAAACAACTCCATAAATTATGTCTAAGCAGCAGCTTTGGGAAGGGCTAAACAAGAAAATATAATTGACTTTTATCTCTGTATCACTTGTATTACAAAGCTTGTGCTAATTGACCTGGCTAAATCAAAAAGCCACTAAATATTCTGATATATCAGTTCTAATTTATAATGATTGACCAGTACATTTCTTCCTCATTGAGCCTAAAGAGTTCCTCTTTTTTCAAATGTGTTTGATTTAAGTGTTTTCTTCACTTGAAGTACTCAGCTTTCTATATAAAAAAATGCATGTGTTTAAAGTAACTCTCTATATCTCTCTCTCTCTCTCGTATTTTATCTTGGTTAAGGAAACCATAAAGCAATTTCATCCTGCGCATTTCAGTTGAAAAAGAGTTATTGTGAAACATGATTTTAGCTGATTTCCTACAGGTACATCTGTAAGATTTCATATTAGAAAGCCCAGCTCCTAAGAGAGTCTTGTTATAGTGCATTTCATAATGAAGTCGTTTGATGTGTGACCAGGTAATATTTCCGGGTAAAATTATTTGTACTTTACAACTGTTTTCATATGAAAATGGAAGCATCTATAATTATTTGCTTGCAGTAACAATTGACATTTCCATGATTGTGTAAGACATCCTATTGTTAAAACCATGCATCCAGTTCAGAAAAATAAACTTCAGAGATTTCCTCTCTAATCGTCTCTCTTTCTTTCTTGACCACTTCTTACTTTTTCTTATCGTGAATGGAATCATTTATGTTACCTGGAAGCTCTAACCTACCACAAACTTCTTCAATCAAAAATAAAAATAATCAAAACATCAGATGAGTTAGCACCGAAGGGTTGTCAAACATTTAAAACAGGTTTCATGGGAAAATATTGAACTTACTACAATCACTTTCATGGGCTTACAATCTCTTTTAAGATAAGTCTAGATAGCATAAATTGCCATATTATATTCTGAAAGAGCCTCTGATGTTCAGATTTCATATATATTATACAAATAAAGCAAAACGCATGTCAATTTTAATATCTTAATGTATTTGCCCCGAACATATATCACTCAGAGCTGTAGATACAATCTTATTTTACATATCATTGTCATGTGGAAGATGTGATAATTCAAATCAGGAATTTCAAAGGGAAAAAAAGTTGTGTAAATGATGATATTCAAGGATTTGGGCTTTCCAATTTTTGAAAAAAAAATAATTTTAATTAAATGTAATCTTGCAATGGATATTTTAACAATTAAATAAGTTTTGTAATTGTTGAATATGCAGTCTTGAAAAGTGAATAACAATATATTCATCAAGTTCTTATCTTGCAAAAATGGAGTTCTGTACGTCCGCCTTTTAATTGACATTTTGTAAAAGTTTGTTTTGCTATCAATAGCAATAAAAACCATAGCGGTAACAATTAATGACATTATTACATCACAATTAATGGTGAGACTGATACTAGGCGCACAAATAAAGCTTTCCTATGCATTTCATACAAAGAAAAAAATCTCTCCTTTGGAGGCCTAGAAAACATATCAGGTTGTTTTTCTTCATTGATTTCCATACCCCAAGTCTTCAAGATCCTCAGATAACCATTCCTAGAAACATTCCGGATTAAACTACCCTGTTCGCTGTAGGCCTGTCGAGTTTTCTTCTGACAGTTTAGACCAATACTTGGGGACATGGAAGCTAATCTGGTTTGAATGCGTTATAAATCAGTTAGATAGAATCCCCCGTCAGTGCTCAGTGGCCTGGGTACCTGTACCAATAATACAGCTATTGATTAGGGGCCTTAATGTATTATTAAGGTGCACCTGCCCGTTTCCTGCTCAGAAAAGAAACAGGAACTCTGTCCTTGTTGCAGGATATTCCAACTTCTTTAAAATTCAATAATTGGTTCCTATCGAATGGAAGTTCGGAAATTGTTCTATAGACATATTATTCACTGTAGCAAAAAGACGAACCAATATAGTGTGACAATAGATGATCAGTATTCAGAGTCCAAAGGTTCAGAAAAAAGGTAGAATATTTTCAGTTGTACTTTAGATTCAGGCTACCCTTTTATACTAGAGATCTCCACATGTTAATAATTCCAAGTTTATAAAGTCATAAAACGTCGTGGGGAAATCGCTTAGGAAAAGAACACTTTGCCCAAGCCACAAAACGCAAATCCTGGAAATTTGAACTTAATTATTGAAAAAAGATTTTAATTATCATTTTAGATAAATTTTTATGGCATTCTAAATAAATAACTTTCCCTGGTTGATTTTGATTCTAACAATAGTGTTTATTAGATTTTACAAGCAGCAGATCTTATCTTCAGTAATTACAGGAAATCTCGTCCACTGTTATTGTAATCGGGTGCTATGTCAAGAAAGCATTGTGCTCTCTCCTTCTTTGACATAAATTCAATAGACCTGGTTATTTGTTTCTTGGTCACCTTCATTATATATGATAAATTCTGCTGTAAGATGGAAATAAACTTGCTCATATCAATATTTATCTTGTATTTTAGAAGACACGATTCTTGGCAAAGAAAGGGATATTTTTTACTGATACATGTGTTATTTCTTTTAATTATTATTATTTTTATATTATATTATAATTTATATTAAAAGTTTAATATATATTTTGTTCTTTTTAGGCACCAGGGCTGATAAGTGGACTTCTATTGGTAAGTTACGCCTGAAGTTTCTTTATCGTCTATTCATTAACTGGGCGCTATTGCCGTGTTTAGTTCCTTTATTTTATGTTCACACGAATTCGTAAGTGCTTAAAAATAAACAAAATAAAAATAAAATATTTAAACAAATAAAAATCATGTTTTTTCAAAGTCATGGTGAAAAATAGTATTTTTGCCCAAAGAAAAGTTTCGTGACAGTGAATATACCTGCCAACATGACAGCCCTAGAACCAATTATTCATGTAATGACCATGGTTAAAGTTTTTCAAAAGAAGGTCAAATTGAAAGTCAAGGTCAAATGTTCAAAATTAATGGTGCCCAAGGAAAGGCCTTGTCACAAGAATACACAAGTGAAACATGTAAGCCCTAGCACACCAACCATTCAAAAGTTATGTCCAAAGTTAAAGTCTTTCAGTTTTAATGAAATCTAACGGAAGATCACCAGGAATATACCATGTGAAATACAAAAGCCTTAGCTCTACATTGTGCGAAGGATATGGCCAAAGTTACTGTGCCAAACTCCAAGATCAAGGTCGAATGGTCAAAATGGTTCAATCATATGGAAAAAAACTCACAAAGAACACACGTGAAGTATGAAATCCCTAGCAAAAAAGTTTTTCGAGGATAGGTCAAACTTCAAGGTTAAGTTCAAAGGGTTAAAATTATTATTACCCAAGGGAAGATTTTGTCAGAGAATACACCCCTGAAATACTAGTATGTAAGCCCCAACATAAATCGTTCAAAAGATATGGCCAAGGTTAAAGTTTAGTATATTTTTCAAGAGTGGTTCACACAACAAGATCAAGAGGTCAGTTATCTTTACCCAAAAATATCTTGTCACAAGGAATACACTGAAATATGAAAGCCATAGGACAAACAAATCAAAAGTTATGGACAAAGTTGATTTGTAGAAGACATACAGACAGACGGACGTATACCGTAAAAACTATATGCGCTTAAAATTGTATGGACATTTTGTTGGTTATGAAATGCGACGCCAAGACTATATCACCAAGTTGGACTTTGAAAATATTTGCAATCAATTAAGATTTCCATAATCGATTCGGAATTATACACAGTAAAACAAATATATATATTCTTTTTTTTTTTGGTAAATACTTATATATCAATGTTCGCGACTGTGAGCAATTAAAAGCAATTGGCTTCGGCAAATGTTGTCTTTGAGAAGCCGATATATTATTCCAAACAGTTCAACAATTTTAATCAGACTGACAATGTTCGGTTTCTTATTCCCTATTGTGTCTTTCCTAAGCATAAATATGTACACATAATATTGACAGCAAACTTTGGCATTGAATAGTTTATCCATTCTGGCCAAAGTTTACACAAGCCGCCAAGTTCTTCCGATATTTTAATCTATCGTTTTTAATAATGGTGAGGCGAAAAGAGAGTTACATGCATATTTATATGTCTTTTTTATAATTCGCCAAATATAAAACATTTAAACAAATAATAATATAATATGATCAACAATCAAAAAATTACTTCCTCATCAAATAATCACGTGACAAATCACGTGATTTCAGAGTCTTGAGGTACGCTTGTTTGAAAGCAAGTCTGAAACAATCTCCAAAAAGACTATCAATTCCCCTTCGTTATGAAGATCAGACAGTGTGTTCGGCGTGTCAAGATGTTTCTATGTAAATAAAGTTAAAGACGAGCCAAGGTGATCATCGCTAGTCGTGGGAAAACGCTTCTCACCAAATCCTTGTAATCGTCAGATCTATATAGCTGTTTTTATACTAAGAGTTATATGCAGATAATTGTTGAAAAGTTCATTTCGTTTTGTTAGTTCAAGATTTTTACTAGCTTTCATGTGAATGGTAAGAACAATTTTCGAAGAAAGAATTATTCTTTTCAATAGAATAGAGGGTAAGTGAGTAACACACTTATTCTAGAGAATTAACATATCATTGTTGAAAACTAATATCTAGATTTAAATCATTTTCAACCTCCATTGAGAACTAAGGGCAAAATTGCAATCGACACAATATTGTATAAACGTCGTATTCACCCTATTTACACCTGTGTTTTTAACTTTTTAAACCTATCGAATTTCATTTATTAGAAACGATTCTGATTGTGCGTCTTCTATATCACGCGCCCGAATGTCTTCGTTTTAAATTCATTCCAGAACAAGTGCCCGTTTGTCTTGGTATCTTGAGGTGTATGCACACACCTGATGTAGAACCGTGAGAAAATCTTCCGACCATGAAATTTTCAATTTTTATCTATGCTTGTTTAAATGCTGCCAGGACTTTTGACAGCACATTAGCATAAAATATAATAATAACAATAATAATCAGAAAAGTTATGTCCTTTAGCCTTTCTTAACATATCATCGATGACAAAAGATAATTCAACATTATATAGAAAGTTAAATATATAAATATATATTTTTTTAAAAATTGGCGTAGGGGGATTGTTAATTTGGAAAACTTACCGTCCAAGCAAAGCCAAATGGTAATTTTAGTCTTGTCCTGTTGTAATCCAAGGGATAGGTGAAAGTATTTCCTCCGAGAATTGGGCTAGTTTTGTTTCCAAACGTACAAGAACCGTCAAAGGTAACCCGGCTCTGGTATTCTTTTAAACAAACTCGAAAAAAAGTATCACACTCATCAGTACAAGAGCTGCTGCGATTTCTTACCCCGTCACAACAGGTACCATTCAAGACCTCACCCCTTGGGTTCTGGATAGTTGTAATTTGAATCTCAAAATAACCAGATCCTAAACTGTATTCCAACACAGTCACAAGAAACACACTTAAACACAACACGAACATAGTTTTTTCTCAAAACCAGTGATCGCAGTAAATTGAAATTTGTGTTAATCATTAACAATACCTGGCGAAACCTTTCTTTCTGCAGAAAACATGATTGCGATCCTTCCCCTAAAACCATTCCTAAAGATATTATAGCAGATCACAAATCCCGCTCTGAAAATTTCATAAATACTTTCCATAAGAATACATTAAAATTTTTATTTTCCACTTTTCAAGACCATGGTAATTAAATCTCACTTCACTCAAGAATGACAATAAAATTGTGAAAACTAAAGAAATTTGTAAAAATTCTCCATATGCACTTAAATCCGCTCATTGCTCTAGATGCGCTTCCATTTAATTTTAAAGTGCCGCGATTAGGTTACACCATCGAGGAATTATTGGTCCGAGATTTCGTTGGTCGTGCGTGAGACCCTTCGCCGCTTCCACTCATGCGTACGATATATAAAAACGCAGAGCCATTTACTGATCATCTGTATTTTTTCATAACAAACTTGTGCAAGTTTTATGTTGGTGATCTCTGATTAGTTAACCGTGTTCTGGTATTCTTTAAAAAATATCACTCGCACAATGCACAAAACTGCTTGTAACTTGAATCGGATGAGCCAGCTATATATTCGTCAAATCTGCATAAAGCACGCGCGATGCTCACGCGAAAGCTCGTGCTGGACTTATGAGCTAAAGATGTTTGGAAAAATCGGCAAATGACATCTGGTCATATTCCAGTTTTTTAGGTTGAGTTTTAGTAAATATTTATTGATTAAGAATCCTAAAGTTCATGAGAATGAAGCACAGAGGTAATTAATTTTACTTGGTGTATTTATCAAAGAATGTGACATATGTTAACTAAACAGTATTGTTCCGCGATAGATCGTTGATTTCAGAAAACCTATAAGAGTATCAATTAGATATAAAGAATAAACGATTTGTTTACAGAGACCAGTCCAGTGAAATTTAAATGATTCAAGAATTAAATATATATAAATAAAGATATGCGCAAGATCGATGTTTACAAGAGAACCGTGGGAAAGACAAATCGAACGCCTTCATCAATACGATTAGCATATCTTAAATATTCGACAACCTTTGGTTTCTAAGATCTGCCAAATTAAAGGTCGGGAAAGGCGAAGAAAATATGTAAGCAGGTATCCTATATTTATCACTTCATAAATTCTCATATTCTCAGCCAAAACGAGCAATTTTCAGCCAGAGTCTAATACTTTTATACTTTAACTTGTGACAAACAAGCGATTTTCATTCAAGTTTGTTCTAGGTGGATACCCAACCATAGGGAACAACTAGAATTTGAAGAGTTTGACTGCAAGATCAAAGCGATGTCACTCCGTAACGCCGCACGAGACGGATGCGCGCGCCTGGGCAGACGATAATAATCTTCTTTGACAGTTACGCATATATATCGCTAGTGAAAGATCGTGGGAATCCTCTCCTCCCATCAACAAAAGTCATTTGTCATACGCTGTTGTGAAAACTTATCACATATTTTTCACTTACCTGTTCGCCGTAACCAGGTGCCCTCCGCTATAGAATTTCAGTGTAAACACAAAGTCAGGGGTCCCAAAGCAATATACCTTTTCATCGCTTTGATAGTAATGATCAACTAATGAGGTTTTTTTGAAATATGAAACGAAAATTAATTTTTTTGAAAAACGTTTATCGATGTATCTCTCAAAAGATGATAGAACTTTGTCTTTTCCCCCCAAATCCTATATATGTAATTGTGATTTCTTTTGAATAAGCAAGTCGCCATGGTTCTCTGTCAGAGAACCATCAATTCTTATCTGTCCCTCTTGTCAAGGTTAGCTCGTGTCAGCTTTCTGCTAATCTCATTACAATAAAATAGGATCTATGTACTAATTAAAAGATTACATACTCTGCTGATGCAGATGTATTCTGCTCAGTGAATTTTTACAGCGCACGAAGATCGACAGGAGCCGTAGAAATTAAGATTCAAATAATGAGACATAAGCATGGTCTTGGCAATGCCTGTCCTCTGGTATTCTTCTATCGCACCAGTGACCCATTGTAGATCAAACGTAGAAGGCTCATGGAATAAAATGACAATCTTCAGTTGTCAGTGAATAATTTGTGTGGCATACTGGACCTCCCAGATAATCCACATATAGTATCCAATATTGACGTGTTCGAATGTGTAACGTCATGATTGAAATACTGTCATTAGATGTAATGAACAAGTGAATATATGTTGAATTTTATATTTGTAAAAATACAATGTACAGTATGTACTTTTTGAAATTTAAATTAAAAATATACATGTATTCCAAAGCCTTTTTGTTAGAGTTCTTTGAAGTTGAAAATCAATTACACTAAGTTTTTTTTTTAATGATGCATAAATTTCCTGAGGAAAAAAGTAAGCGTTCTTCAGTTGTCCGATACAATAGTGTCCCCCACCATGGCAATCTGCGACATTCCAGTGAATAATGCATTAACTGGTGAATTTTTGATGACTGCATTCTGTTGTAATCTCTGCAGTTTTCTGAGTGAGGTGCTGGAAATGAGAGGGTACACGCCATCTTTTCTCCTGCTAAATCTTCACAACGTCATTAAAATAACGAATAATTGATTTTATTGAACGTAAAAGACATATTATTTGATAAAATCAGTAGAAAACGGGAAAAAATTAACAAGTTTTAAATCTTTGTTTCATCCTATGGGTATAGATGGTGGATAATTTGAAAAGAAAGCAATCAGTTTTTTAAATGTATTTTATTTCTTCTGCAATTTGATTTTAACGAATGTAAACCAAAGCGCGATAATTCACTAAATTATGTTTTCTGCGTTCCAAGGAGCAGCTTGGCAAAAGCTGAAAAGAAAAAAAAATGTGTAAGATTGAAATAATATCAATTTATCCGATAGCTATATCTAATGGTTCATTCTACCTATTCCCACTTTTTGAAAATCGGGTAGAAAAAGGTAAAATTTCATGTGGGAGTAGGTGGAATTTTTGTGAAAACAAATAATTAGGCGAATAAACATATCATGACTGTGAAAACAGTAATTATTAAACCACTGTTGGAATAGAGGACAGGTAAATTTGCTACTTTAAATTAAAAAATCTGACTTTTTACTTCTATTTCAATGAGAAATTAGACTTTTTCAAATAAAAATAGCAAATAAATTACTAAGTATTAAGGCAGTTGAATCTTAAGGCTCAGTAAAAAGAGTTCACGGTGAACTGTTTTCATTTATCATTCCTGATCTTATTACCTCAAGCAAATATTCAATCACCGATGAATTTTACATAAGACTTTTATTGATCTTTAAATTGAAATCTGGATTTAAATAACTATTAAAAAAAAAATTAAAGAAAAATTCATAATAAATTTACACATACATACATGTAAGTATATATTTCAATGAATTTCAGTATATTTTTTAGTATATTTTTCTGTTAAACTATTTATTTCATATTTAACTCCAGTTATTTATATGATTTTTTTTCATATATATTTATTTTTTTTTCAAATTAAATAAATATTTATATGCATTTTTTTTTTCAAATAAAATACATTTTTTTAGATAAATATATTTATTTTCTGTCTTAAAATGTACAAAATACCGGTAAAATACAGGTAAATCTAAGATGGGATGTAATTATTCTAATTACTGTAAAAACAAATTAACTAATCAAAACATCTATTGTTATTTGCAAGTGGGAATAGGTGGAATTGAGATTTTTAAAAAGTGGGAATAGCTAGAAGACACCATATCTAATAATCTTGTTTAAATTAGATTTTTTTCTGGTTTACATGTATTTCAGTCCTTGTAGAGTATTATTGAAGGAGGGAAATATCATTTGAATTTGATTAGCTTCACACTAGCTTTTTGAAAAAATTGAAATAAGCTGGCTTTTAAAATTAAAAAAAAAAAAAAAAAATCGGTGGATTTCAGAAAAGGAATGGTGGGTGGGGTTCAAATGTGATGATCTGTCTTCCAGTAGAACTGTATCAAATCAATATATCCCTAACGATTGTTTGGTTGATTTTGCCTTATATGAAACAGACACAGAGATAATTACAGTGCACTTATAACCGGTATTTAAATGAGCAAGAAGTGTCAAGTGGAGGAAAATAACAAGTCCCTTTGACTAATGACATTTAGAATGCCATAACCAATGGGAAAATATTCAGTACTTTACTTTGACCAAAAGGATGAGTGCAGATAGAAGAACAACCCATTGGTAAGTGCCTAGAGTATGAAACGTCAGAGAAATCTTTTTCTTTCTCTGAAGTTAATCTTTAATGGTGAGGGCTTTATGTGAGGGCTCGGACACCCAATAAGGACAGTTGCAAGCAAACATCACTGTGCAAATGAGCGGACATTGAATACTTGACTTGTGATGCAGAGGTGAGTATAGTAGCATTGGTCAACTTGATTTCTCTTGAGTTTAATTCTTCTTGATTTATTTTCTAAAATACATAATAAAGAATAATTTTTAAAGCATATGATTTCTTTACAGTCCCTGTTCCTCAGAAAGTTATCTAAGAGTTTTCACAAAAAAACATTGTCCTGAAAGGCAGCTAATAAAAGGCAAGTGTATTTATTTGTGATTAATTTTTGGTTGCATATTACACGTTTTTATCTACTAGCTGACCTTACAATTGGTTATACTTTAAATCAAAGAGGAGATTAATACAATAATAATAGTGGTAGAATGACACTACAATGTTACGAGAAAAGGAGCCGGAGTGTGCATTTGACTCCTAACAGTTTGCAATTTAGTCTAACGAATGTTAACCAAAGCGCGATAATTCACAAATAGAACAGAACAGAACATTTTATTACTAATTTAGAGCCCGTAACAGACAAGTATGAGATTGATACAATAATAGGGAAAAGATAAGCCAATGAATAGCAAAACAATTACACGTTATACGTTCCAAGGAGCGGAAAAAGAAATGTACTACAGTATGGGATTAAAATAATATCCATTTACCGGTATTCGATGGCTATATCTAATACTACTCTCTTTTAAATTAGATATTGTTTTCTGGTTTACAGTATAGTATTTTAATCCTCGTGAACGATTAATAAAGGATAGAAAATCATTTGGCCAAATTTGATTAGCTTCAAACCAGTTTGTTGAAAAGTTTGCTTTCCTATCGCAAAAAGCAAGATGGTGGATTTTAGAAAAGGAAGGGGGTTCAAGTGTGACGTTGTACCTTCCTGTCAAACTGTAACAAATGATATATCCCCGACGATTGTTTGGTTGATTATTTCTATAAAGAAACAGATACAGAGATAATTTCAATGTATTAATTAAATGAGTAGGATGGGATTGAAACATCAATGAAATTTAGAATCAGAATCAGAATTTAGTTGTTTTTTTTTTTTAACCAAACAAAGTTTATTACCACATGATGTGGTAAGATGTGGTAAGATAAAGAAACGGATGAATGCAGATAGAACAATACATTTGTAACTGCTTCAAGTATATAACGTCAGAGAAATCTTGTCCTTTCCCTGGAAATAGTCAACATCTAGTTAAATAAGGTTTCCTTTTATTGGCTTTTAAGGCTGTATGTAAGTGATCAGGCAGATGCAAGCACGTGTCACTTAGCAATGAGAAGGCATTGAACACGTGAAATTTTATTTCTCTTGAGTTAAATTCCTGTTGATTTATTTTCTAAAATAAGATATGAAGAATAATTTAACAAAATGATATTTACAGGTTCAGTTTCTCAGAATATTATCCTTGAGTTTCCATAAAATGTTTCTGCTCAGTCTAAGTGCGTATATTTGAGATTAATTTTGGTTGCAAATTACACGTTTTTTTATATCCTAGCTGACCTTATAATTGTTAACACTTAAATCAAAGAAGGAGATAAATACAAGAATGCTTCAGTAATAGAGCTAGAATGGCACTACAATGTTATAAGAAAAGAAGGTGGCTTTTGCACTTGATTCCTTAACAAATGCTCATTCCAGAACATACTGAATTTAGTCTGAGACAGGCGTAGAACGGACGGAAACCGATGACTTAAGGACAGGAGTTAACATTCAAGTCTCGTGGTGCTGGAAGCAAGTTTTTCATATTTGGTCCAGAAGTTGCTTTGAACATATTTCATTTCAAAATTCATACAAAAGTGCTTGCAACTAAGAAAAACCTTTCCCTAAGTTGTTGATTGTGCTGCATATATGTCTTTAGCCTGTATCTACCAAACAGTGAGCAGAAGAGATTTTCGCTTGAAAGAAGGGTCGACGATTAAATTTTTCCCCCTATTCTATGTTGTTAAACCAGAGTGATGACTGTCAGAGACAATGAGTGATTTAACATTTATTTCAACATTTAGATAATGCTGTGAGCAAAACTGTCATCAAAGTTCCAGAGTCTTTTCATATATACTTTATTTTAGCAAATAAAACATACAGCATGACTACCGTATCTTCCACAGCATGACTATATGTTTATTTTATTATTTGAAATAAAGTATATCAGGAAAGACACAAAGAAATTTAGATTTCTTTTTTGCTCAGAACTGTTTGATTTGACCGAGTCCAAATCTCTCAAAGAAGGTCGATATAATGAAGAATTGAAGAAAATTGCTAGGATAGAAGAACCATGCAGAAAGATTTAATTGTGGACAATGACATGTCTTGAAGACTAAATCAGAGGGGGAAAAATCAGCAAATGAAAGTCAAAAGAATTCTTCAAACAATCTCTTGTTAAGAGAGAAATAGGCATAGGCAGACAACAAAATGATGCTGGGTTGTTTGTGAAGACGTCTATTACAGAACGTCAGGTTAGCTCTTAGTAGACACTGGGATAATATTCTCTTATATGTGATAATTTGGACAAGAATTTAAGTGTTCAGATATTTTTAGAATAACTCATTAGAAAAACGGCCGAGAAAGGTAGTGGCTAGGAACAATGAGCCACTGAGATTATTTGGCAGAATTCGAGTTACCTTTCAAGATGTAACCTACATCACTCCTGTTTTACTAGGTGAATCGAATGCTGAAGGTGTGATTAGATTGGATTTTATTACTTTAGTGTTAGTTTAGTGTACTTCAGTAAGCAAAAGTCAAAATTCAATGCAAGGATTAATCTTTTTAATAGTGTGGAACAAATCGGATGCTACAAGATAGCATTTGCAGGGAATGTCAACATCTTTCTTGATTAGATAGAGTGACACAATGCTATGTCTGACTAAAGGGAAAAAATATTTGGTAATGGATTTATAGAGGCAAGCAATGGATATGTCAGCTCTGAGATTTATCGAAAAGAGAAGTTGTGTCATGAATGTTTTATCAAATGTTCAAGTTGTACATGTGAACAGAACAGTAGCAAAAAATAGGCCAGAAGGCAGTCATTGAAGAGTCTACACGAAAAGCAAAGTAAGTTATATACAGAACTTGTTCGATCGAACAAACAAACATCTTTGTGGCCTACAATGACAAGTAAGTCAGTTAGTATTTATTCTGGCCATTACTACAAAGAGATGAAGACAATGCATTGCAGATTTGAGGTCTGCTCAGAATCTTAAATGTTGAAAAAAGAAGGAAACGGCATCCATGCAATGGGTAGGAGCAGGCATGCCAATAGAAAATTTGCATTATGCATTGTTGAATTTTCACCACCGAAGAATAGCAACAGATACATACTTTGAATTGTCTTTTTCATGAATAAATGCAAGGTCGATTTAAAATATGAGCATGGGATTCATAAATCAGGTAGAAGTTTAAAAGGTTGAGTACAACCAGAAGGAACAACCAATGATAAGAATTCATTGATGAGTACTGGAGGTTATTGAACGTCTTTTCTTACTCTGAAGCTAGTAATCATATATCATAACGCAAATACAGAGGGCTACAATATTTATATAAAAAGTACTATAAATGGTTTTGTATGAAATCTGGTAAGGGCCACGTTTTTTTTACTACATTAGCATCGCACTATCAATGTTTGGGACACTATTTGATATGATGACGCAATTTTTGATGAAGCAATGCTTTGCCGTTGTTGCGATGGCACAGTAGAGTAATAGTGCTACGACAAGATCTAAATAAGGTGATAACGATGGAAGAACAATGAAATGATGCTCTGTGTTACCCCTTCATGTCTTGTTCATCGTACTGTCATGTCGTATTGGCAGCCTCATGTCGTGGTCATTTCATCATCTATCAATGTAACATCCGAGATGGTGCGGTAGTGAATTCCATGACCCTGTTTGGATTCCATAGTATTGTACACCTACCTTGGTAACTAATGTTTCCTTCCCTGTCTAAATCTGTCCTAGATAAAAGCTCTTTCATTTCTTCATCAGAGATCTTTTCTCCAAATGATGATAAAAGGAGTTTAAATTCTGATGGACTAATAACACCATTGCCATCTTTGTCATATCTTCCAAAAGCTTCTCTGATTTCTTCTTCAAACTGTTTTGGATCCTCGTAAATTCCTCTTGTCAAGTTAACAAATTCAGAAAACTCCAATGATCCATTTCCTATATGGGAAATATAAAGAAAAGAAACGGCGATTTTGCTTAAAAGATTAAATAGTGTTTAAAGAAAGGTATTCTATGGCCAATCTTGAAATACCTACAAAAATACAAATCTTTAATCAGGGCATAAAACATGTAGCCCCGGAAATTGTAGAGATGGGTGTAAAAAATATCAAAAGTTGGAAATTAAAATTAAAAAACTGTTGCTATAAATTTCACGGGTTGTAATTTTCACGGTTTTCTCTCATCGGACACGATCGAGGTTTCTTGAATTCGCGGAATTCCTATGTTATTGAAGTTACCTCCCTTGTCTATATCCGTTTAATCCATGGTTACATGTAAACGACATTCATTTCATTTAATCGTTGACTTAATAAATAAACGATTAATCGCAGTTATCAAAAGTCCTTGACTATAAACGTCAAATAACTTTCCTATATTGTATTACGATGAGTGCATGTACACCCGAAGATCTTTAATACATCGCGGCGAAAAACCACTGGACGGTAATAAATGTGTTCATGTAGGTCGAAGAAATAATATCCTTCCAAATCTTGAGTAAGTTCGATAGTTATTTGAATGATTTTTTTTAAATCAAAATGTCGATTATAATGATGTCGTGCGTGTTGACATTAATTACGCACGGGTAATCAAAACTCATGGCCCACGTGTTTTGATTGATGAAACATGTAGCGTTGGCTATTAAAAGGCCTTTTAACAAATACAGGTTATTATCTGTTGACTTGAATTGATGTAAAGCGTGCTAATGCACTAACATTTCGTAATTACTGAAGTTCATGTACTGTCTAAAATTTCCAAATAAAACATGGAGATTATTGAAAAATTATTCACTGTTTCTTGAATTCACGGATTTATTATCACCGTGAATATAGCGAATATTAACACCGCGAGTTATTTTCCCCCTATACAGTAGTACCGTCATTGTCGACATCATTAATGATGTCTTGTAGTTCGGATGTTGTTGGGTTTTGACCACAAGCCTGCATAACATTTCGAAGTTCTCCGGCATCAACTGTTCCATTGCCATCATGGTCACAAGCGTTAAACGCACCACGGATTTCTGGAAAATAAAAAGTATTTTTTTAAAAATCATTCATTAAATTGATGTGTTTATCCGGTATTGAGTTGAAAACACCCGTTAATTTTGAATGTAGATATGATTATTCGTTTAAATCAAGGGGTCGGGTTGTTCAAAAGTTAAGGTCACGAGAACAGTAACCATGGTAATTTACAAAAGTGACAAGCAAATGTATGTGCAAACCTTCAACGGTTCTAATGATAAAATGTGTGACAGACTGGCTAATAAATAGAAATGTCGCTCTGCACGCGACCAAAAGTAAGCACTGCGTTCATATGAACACATTCATGTATGTAGTGCTTTTTAAAGTGAGTTACAGTATTTTTGAAACATTACGCTTGCAGTCTAATCAATGTTAAGTAAGTTGGAATTGCCAATATAAAAACCAAATGCAAACGAGTGTAGCCCTAGTTTCCTCTCTCTTTGTAAATGTATCGAATTTATTGGTAAACACTTTATCTAAATAGGTTTGGCGTTGATCAAACAAATTAAAAATTCTTCCAAATTTTGATTTAAGGAGAGAAATAATTATGCTTTTCGGCAAGATCGATTTAGTTAACTTTGAACCTTGTAGAGTACCTTGATAAAAACAGAAAGATTTAGTTTTATCTCGAATTTTTTTTCAGAAAAAATTCTTTGCAATTCACATCTTTGAAGGTATATATTTACCAGTGTATGTTCTTCGCAACTCTGGTAAAAATATTGTTTTCAAGTGGACTTTGAACTATCCCATGGGAATCATTGCTCTTTTACTAGCTTTGGTTTGTTTCTATAAATTAAAGCACCAAAAGAGCAGGAGTGTTTTTAACAAATTATCTACATGCCATGGTTTCTTCAGGCTATGATTTATCCTATGTATCGTTGGAACATTGTAATCAGGGACTGGATGAAGGATATGGAGATAACGAACAGTATTCAATATCAAAGTCCATAAAACAATACAAAATAGGAGCAGAGCAAACACGGACCTCTATAACATTAGAGGTGGGATCAGGTGCCATGGAGGAGTGAGCATCCACTGCTGACCGGTCACACCCGCCGTGTGCTCCTTGTCCTGATCGGGAAATAACGGGAAAATCCGTCGTCAATTCAGTGTATAAATAATGAACTAACAATTAGTATGAAAAACGTCAGGCAGCATTTGACCAATGATAAATTGTATTTGCTGACAAGGTCATATTGTATCGACCAAAGAACTTACGAAATGATGACTTCAAATGAATACTGTTTCGTAGAGCTGTTTGTTTTTGTTATCCCACTTGATTCAAAATGGTGTGAAAAATGGCTTCTAAATGCCCATGATTAATGAAGAATATAATCAAACAAATAATCGCGTGTTTACACTTTGGTACAAAATTATTCGTTAGGAAAAAGAAAATTTTACAAAGTTGTTTTTTCAATAAATAAGTCCTTCGTAGTGATTCGATCTTGATATTCTTACCTTCTATTTGCAGTTGCGAGAGCTCTTTTGTGTTTGAGTTCTGAAACAGGAGAAAGAGATTTTGAAATACACATGAATTATTCTGACCTGAATTGTCTATGGATTTCCGTTTCCCTGGTCATGGCAAGGAGCACAAGCTGTGACCAGTTGACAGAGGATTTTTTAAAATAAAATTATGTGTAAGGAGAAGACTATCTAAGTTGTAGAACTTGTGTTTTATGCTTTTGACTTTGTCAATAAACTACGTTCAATTCAGATGAATTTTCTTCCTCATGGCACCTGATCTTACCTCTGACGTTTTAATGGTTCATGTTTTTCTCTCTGTCTCTTAATAATTTAATTCTGGTTGTAACGCTGTATGATTGATAAAAAAATTACTTTATAGTATAAAATGGGTTGCCTACGTCACAATGACTTGCGTCAAAAACGTATCAATCCGCCTAATGTTACATTCAAATTTTGTACAAACTGAAGTCATTTTGTTAGAACAATCATCTTTTTTTCTTACATCAAATGAATGAAAATTAAATTATAAGCAATGAATTTAATAGCTACCCATTTTATACGGTATAAACTGGGTTGGAACAGTTTAAGCTTTTTTATTAACCGCTATGCCGTTTATAAAGCGTAAACTGCCCCAACCCTGTTTATACCGTATAAACTGGGTAGCTATTAAATTCATTCCTTAATTATTATTATTATTTTTCTTCTTCCTGGGTACTTTTTTGTTCGGGAGTGATCTTGTTTATACTGTAATAGTGGACTTTTGAGATTAGACACTGATCTGTAGTAATCTTCCATAATATTATATCATAGTAAAGTTACGAATTATAGTACTAGTAATGGTTTTGGAAGTTACATGATACAGTTACATTGTCTATCATGTTTTGTTTTTTTTAAATATTCTTGGTGAAAGAAAATAGTAAGTTTAAAAATTTACAAAGCGATTATGTATTATCGTATTGTTAATCATATTTACCTCCTTCTAGTAAAGTGAAAATTTGCAGAATGTTACAACGTACAGTAAAGATGTACAGTAAAGATATATTCAGAATTCAACTTAACGACAGTGAATTTAACTTTTGGTATTTATATAGAAAAAATGGTGACGAAACATGGAACATCTGAAATCAGTAAATTTGTAGGGTTTTGTTTGAATCAAGGTGTTATAAAAACAAGTACTAGTTACCGGTCAATATACTATTCTATGGAATACTGACGTCAATTTTCAGTTGAATTTGTTTATTCAGTTATGTAGGGTTCTTTTGTGTTAGTCCAACAGAGAATATTTCATAGCTTCTAACGTAAATCTCTAAAAACTGCTTAGTACATTGTAGTGGTTTCACAATGAGATAAAGAACTGCATTATAAAAAGAAGATTAACTTTTTTCTAAATTTTAAATAATTCTGGCCTATTTTTATAACACATCTGTTGGCCTTTCGGGTTTGCTTCTTGTTTTGTCTCAAATTCATTCGTATATACTATATTTTCATTTGATTGATAGAAATAAATGATTTAGAGAATATAGTCAAATATCAGAACTAGAAGAATAAATGTTGGCTTACCATCTTACAGTGTCCTTTCTCTTGTAGCTCTTCTTTGTAAATGTATTCCAAAAATCGATCCAAAATAAAGGGTCAGTTCAATATGTGTTGGTTTACTTGCACGCACTTTGGCTTCAGTTTTTGAAGCAAATGATTACTATAGAACACGTATTATATAACGGAGCTTTAGACTACTTTAAATTAATTCGTATAAACTAAGTTGTCTTTCGAAAAAAAAAAATCAGTATAATTTGTTTATTTTGGCGTCGACCATATAGAACCAGAACCACAGAGAATTTTTTTCCATACTCTATTTCAGCGTTATTCAACAATTCAACAATGCACATTTAAGTTACTGTGAACTCTTTTTTTTTTCAATGTTTGAATATATATATTTTCCCTATGTTGTCTTCTGTTTCTCTTAAACACGAAATCTGTTATCTAAAATTTTCAATGTTTGTCTTTAAACATTGTTAACATTAAATATTTTAATCTATCGTTTGTTTTGCATGTTATTTTATGTCAAATTGTGTGAGATTTTAGTGATGAAAACAAAAACTATACATGTATATTTTTTCCTTAATAACATCCATGTTTGTTTAAGGTCAAAACAGCGTTTCACTTTTCTTTTTGTCTTTTATCAATTGTCTTCAATAAAAGTTTGGAATTTTTCATTATAATAATATGTATATGATATTTCTCGTGAATTGTCATATGATATTGTTTAATCTTCAAAAACTCTTCTGGTTAAGAAAGCAGAACGTAAAATATTATACTTCAGGGACAGGTCAATCTATTAATACAAAAATTAAGGAACATATGTATGTGTCTTGATATTCAACTGAATGTTGAAATGTTAAAATTCAATGTTTTGAAGTATATGTTTGAAAGAATTTTTTAAAAATCCATCTGCTAAACAAGAAAGAAGAAAGTACGGATTTAGCTTTAATGTGCCCTAAAAATTTTACGTTTTCAAAAAGTTTTGAAAATGGCTTCAATATTAGTTTGAGTTTATGACTGTGAAAGATCAGGAAAGAATATATCATGAAGGAGTACCATTCTGGAAATATGGCGTCATTAATTTGATGCATTTCTCTATTTTAAACAGAAAAAGCTATTTTTAGCATGTAGGTCACAGTCAAGGTCACAAGGTCATTGATCTTAATGTCATTTGAAAGAACTTTATTAGTGGAGTATGCATACGAAAAATGAAGTCTGTATCACTTATGGTTCAAAAGTTACGACGGTTCGAAAAAGATGTTTTAGCATATAGGTCACAGTCAAGGTCATTGACCTTGGTGTCATTTGTATGAGCTTAATTAGTGAGGCATACATACCAAATATGAAGTCTCTATCTCCTATGGTTCAAAAGTTTGAAAAAGTTATTTTTAGCATTTAGGTCACAGTCAAGGTCACAAGGTCACTGACCTTGGTGTCATTTGAAAGAACTTTACAAGTGGAGTATGCATTCTAAATATGAAGTCTCTATCTCTCAAGGTTCAAAAGTTATGGCGAAGGTTAAAGTTGAACAGGGAGACAGACAAACAGATAAACAAACAGACAGGACAGATACAATATACGCCTCGGATCTATCGATCCGGGCGCACAAAAGCCTAGCAATGACTCATTTCAAGGGTAATTTTCCATCAGAGAACAGAGTCCACAGCCGTCGCCCACTTTAATTTTTGGATATGCAGTGCAGAATTCAATGAAAAATCACTTACATGTATCTAAAAATCTTTGTGGGCGATCCCTGTGAACAATTTTATCTGAAAGAAAATTCCATTGAAAATTGGTGTCTTCTGCAACTTTTTAAGAAAATACGGGAAAATGCACACGTTTATGACGTTACAATTAGCTTTTAGAAATGCATGTGAGAAAAAAAAAATGATCGTAGGATATTTTTGCATAAAATATTTCAATGATTCAAAACGCATGAGTTTTCATTTTTAAAATCAGTTTCAGCTTTTTTATTTTTAGAAAATCACAGGGTAAGATTTGTATTGAAACTGTACCTTGTTCTTACAAAAAATACTAATACTGTAATCAATCTGGCAAAATACCGAGAGTTTTCGGGTTAATCATAAAAATCTAGTCTTTATACATATATCTTTTAAAGAAATTGAAACCAATGATGAAAAATGGATATAGAAAAAGAAATGGTGTATCAGATTTAGACATACAGGTTTAATGGTGAATGAATCTGGGTTTTATAAATCAATCTGTGGATTTCCAAATGAAAGTTTGCATGGATGTTGGATCTTGGCTACAGATGCTGTACCTGACTGTTCTGGAAAAGTTGAAGGAGTAGGCTCACCTCCAATAAAATCTATTGACTATACATATACATGTACATAAATTAGCGTATTCAAAATTTTTGCGCAATCACTTGTTATAGAGTTTTTGGCGTAATCATGAATTTCCATACATCGTATATATATATATAAGATTTCTTTGCGGAATTCATAAATTAGCGCATTGTTATTTGTGCCAAAAACGCTAAAATATGAAGCTTAATAGTACACTTACAGTATGTTGCCCAAACTTGGATTGATGATGCATATTTGGATGAACACTGCAAAACTGCCTTCGGAATGCTTGATCTGACCTACATGATCCAGATAAGTGAACAAGTTAACATTTCTGAGTTGGTTTAAACTGTAAGCCTTATCTTATCCAACGTTGCGTGAATTTTGCCTCAAGGGATGTACACCTAGAAACTTGCTTATGATGCTTTATATATTGACCTATATTTTTTCGGATGAGAATAAAGTTAAAACCCTATCTAAACTTGCAAGGATGATAAATCTAGGTAAGCACACTAAAAAACAGTCTTTGGATGCTGGTTCTGACCTATTTTCAGTATCTTCTGGATGAGTGAACAGCAAGGTCATTCTCAAGTAAATAATAGGTGTTCCATGATAAAACGCATGAATGATGTAACCTGCAGTCTGACATCTTTTTTCCAATACATTAACAGACCAAAGTTTTGGGGCTGTTTTCTAAGCTTTAATTGAATCAAACTTGCATATTGGATGCACCTAGGGATGCACACATCCACATCTAACGTACTTTGATGATGGATCCGACCTACATAGCGGATCCACTTTCCAAGTACTTGTAAGCCCTATTCATGTGGTGATGAGACTTGCATTGAAGATGCATCAAGGTCTAGGGATGCATATAATAGACTTGATTCGGATGCAAGATCTAATCTACATTTTTCAAATGGAATGAACATTTTATTGTATTAGAGCTGGTCCTTTCTCAATAACGAGAAGTCCTATTGTGACTGGACTTGCAGAACGAGACTTGTCTCTAGGTATGCACACTGCCAAGCAGACATTGAAGCTTTATCTGGCCTTGACCATGATTGAACGTGGAAATGTTTGGAGTAGACACCATTAACTACTATATATCTATAGATCCTACCAGGACCAACGGTTTAGATGTTGTGTCAAGGGATGTACATTACCAAAACATTTGTTTGAAGGGAGACTTTACCTTTCTTATAGCTTAAATTTGTTGGGTGAGCTTCGTTATCTATGATTACCATAGACTTTTTTTAAAGAAATTGCCCGATGCAATTCCTTTTCTTTTAAGACGATGTTGCTATGTTTTATCCACAATATCCGTTTGATAATAATGTATAGAAGATTACTTCTTTTCCAGTGGGAATCGATAACTTTTTGTCGACAGAATTGATCTTTTCGGATAGTAATTGATTTTTCTTAAGTTTTCCTGATGGCAGGTTCCTCCTTGTTATTTACATATACTGATGCCAGACAATCAGTTCTGTAGACTAAGATGTAATGATGTGTACAAAAAATATACGTTCTCTATTTGTCTTTCAGTGTCATCAGTGTTGATATAAAGAAGAAAAGAAAACCATTGTTATGTTTTTCTTTATTGTGGTTTTGTGAATATAAATCAATTTTAAGGAATAAGGGACTGTATATCTTTGTACAATATGTTTCAGCTGTGATATTGCATTTTAACAAATACCTTTTAAGGCAATTTTTGAAAATGTAGTTTGTCTTTGCCAACCATATTAATACAGCATAATTACGTTTTGTGTTTTAGTAATAATTAAACAAGATCAAGGAATGGAAATGTATTGTTTGTTTTTTTTTACACTGTACATCATTTAAACATTAAATAGAAATCCTATTATAGGTGTTCCAAATATAAATAATATCATTCTTCGATGAAAGATTTGGAGTGTACACAAACTGCTTCATCTCAGTTGATATTGCACATGCTCTCTTCATCATTCATTTGGTTCCACAATAAAAGGTCTATTTAGGATTGTTGCAAATTCTAAAACAAAAATTAATAACGTACATTTGTAAATACTTCTTTCAACAGTACTGGCTTCTCGTTCTATTCTCATTCTATAACAGTTAAATAGTTATGCAGATATAAGGTACCCACCTTCAAGGTTGATCCTGCCGTCACTGTCGAGGTCCGCGGTTTGGAAGAATTCGTCTACTTCCTCGTCCGTGATCCCGTTCTCTCCTCGTTGTAGGATCTCTTTAGCTTCATCCATAGAAATGTATCCACTTCCGTCCTTATCAAAAACTCGGAAGGCTGCCTTCACCATGTCCGCTTCTTCGTCGTTTGAACGCATTCTAGAGGGTGCGCATTGTAAAAACTGCTCAAACGTGATCACTCCATCTACAAATATGCTTAGACTTCAAAAAAAATTATGCTTTTGGACAAAAGTTTTTAAGGAAATTTAAGAAACTGGGTATGACTGAAGATCGCCAACCAGTAAAAATAGAAACTAAAAGACATTTTGCGTCATTGTATCGAACCATAAAACTTGCAAAATAATGATTTCAAACGAGACTGTTGATTTCTTGTTCCATCAACTTGTTGTTGAATGACTTGCCTAGATTTAAAAATTGATCATACGTCGAGCATGTTCTTGCTTATCGAATCAACTGGGAGACATAATCTCCATATACAGGTGATAAGGGTAATTAGCCATATTAATAACGAAAGTTGACGATAGAAATGTTGAAGTCATCACGTTTATCATCAAGTTTTGTTGTTAGGTTACCTGAAATCTCTTTTCTGGTTTAAAATCCAAATTTGAAACAGATGCGACAGACTCTTTAGTATCTCTCATTTCAATTTCTCTTGGCATATCAAATCGACATATGAATGAAACAAACTATTGTTAATTGATTATGCATCGTCGATATATTTAAAAGAAGTTGATGGCCACAGCAAATGTTTATTTCTTCTCATACAGAAGTTTCTTTGATAATACAAAAACAGGTCTGCTAATAAAAAGTCGCAATTGATACCAATGAAAATTCTAACAGATTGTTGGTTTTCCTCTCTTTTTATGTACTACAATGAAGTCGGGATGACTAGTAAACTTTTTTCTAACTATATTGCTGACTGATATTTTCCGTAAAGTTTTCCAGAGCATGACAAAAGCACATAGCAAGTGTGGCCGGTCGGCAAGAATTGCATTCCTACATTGCACCTGATCCCACCTCTGGCGTTCTGGAGGCCTCTGTTTGCTCTGCTCCAAGTTTGTATTGTCTAAACGGGTTTTAAGCTTGAATATTGTTCGTTATTTCCATATTTCATTGGTACCAAATCTAAAGGAAGACTCTCTCTCTCTCTCTCTCTCTCTCTCTCTCTCTCTCTCTCTCTCTCTCTCTCTCTCTCTCTCTCTCTCTCTCTCTCTCTCTCTCTCTCTCTCTCTCTCTCTCTCTCTCTCTCTCTCTCTCTCTCTCTCTCTCTCTCTCTCTCTCTCTCTCTCTCTCTCTCTCTCTCTCTCTCTCTCTCTCTCTCTCCTTACCGTCAGCACCAATCTCTTCCAGAAGTTCTTGCACGTCTTCTGGTGTGGGGTTTTGGTTCATTGCTTGTAGAACTTTCTCTAATTCACTGGCGTCAATCTCTGAATTTCCATTTGTGTCAAATATGTTAAACACCAGTTTCAATTCTAAAAGTATACATTTGAGATACAGTTTTCAATATTCCTGAAGTAATAAGGGTGATGAAAATATTGAAGTTGGTTAATGTACTACTTTTGAAAAATAAGTGTTATAATTATTACCTCGAAGTTGTTCTTCCGTTAATTGTTCAGCCTAAAAATGAGAACAATGATATTAGACGGAGAACAGAATTAATTAGGGAGAAGGTTTGGGAAGGGATGGTGTGGGTACGGAGATTTTGGTTTAACGAGACAGTGCTCAGTAGTGAATTGAAAACAAGTACCACCGACAATGTCGAAATTTTCCCGGTGTCCACTGACTTTTAAATGTCACTTTATTTGTATTCCCGTTATGAATGATCAGTGTTTATGAAAACGTTATTTACTTTGACTGATCTTTAGTTTAAATATCTAACAAAGTGTTATAAATTGGGACTTTTACTTGAGCTAATTGTGCATCAAAAAAACTTTCTTAAACGAATTCTTCTATCGAAACACACTTTAAGGACAATTTAGCATTGTAAAAGTTTTTTATTCCTTTATATTATAGCTGCCTGTAATAAAAGTACTTTTTCTTCCCATTATCAAAAAATAAATGAAATAGTAAACAGCTATTTTTTTTTTGTCTTGTAGGCAATTATGAAAATAAATTATTTTTTCTTAAGCAAAAATTTACAATTAAGCGAGTAAACAAAAAAAAATCTGATAACTTTAAAATCATCCTTACCATGACTGGTTGCAAAATCTCACTCTATAAACCCTGTGATAGCGACTTCCTGTCCTGGTAACCACGAGAAACGATTGTCGTCTGCAAGTCTTGATCACGCAAATCTATGTAGACACCAAACACAGATCTTTAAGAACTTTCGATTAAAACAGGTTCATTACAAGATAACGATCGCTGCCGATTTTTTCTTCTAAGGTTTTGTTTTGATTTATCTGTTTTCAAGTTGTAAAACAATTCAATAACAGATATTTCTTGTTTGGGCTAAAATGATTCCGTGACTATTGTTCAATATTGAGGTATAACCAACACGAGGGGCAAGCTTCTAGGTAATTGTTAACGGACCTCTCGACATTGCAACATATCACTGAATACAATACCTGCCTCTTTGAATAACGTGTATAAGGAATAACCATTGATTGTTAATTCCTGTATACAGGTCCTAACATTCCAGTGGGATAACCAACCGTTAAAAGAGTCAAGGAGAGTAAGGTTTTTGTAATATATCCAAGATGCCTCATTGAATTTTGTAGAAATACATACCAACCACTTTAAGGAGGCTAGGGGGTCAACGAATTATTTTTTATTAACCACCAGATATACCTTAAATTTTGGGATATGATATCTTTAGCTGTCAACTATCATTTGGAAAAGAAAAATTTCATAAATTTTAGTTTTAATCATTTTATTATATCTTTGTATGGAGCTCTTAATTCTTCTACAGGAGGTCAAAATAGTCTAAAAATGGCCACAACCACCCAGCCCCTTTAAAAGATTCATATTGAATTAAATTTCATTAATCAATGAAGTCTTCAAAAATCCTGTAAACAGCTAGAACATTCAGTATGCTCCAATGATTTTTGTTTTACCATCATTGTAAATTATTTATTCTTTTTAATCAATTTTCTAAAATTTACAAAACTAAATATAAATGGATGGGGTGGGTTAAAAGTATACATATTGTCAGCTGGTTCTAATGCTTAGAAAAAAATAATTGAGACTTTAAAATTAAAGAAAATTTATCTAAAGTATTATATGTATAATAGTAATTTAGATCTGATAATGTTCACATTCAAATTGCTGTGATAGTTTCAAACCAGAAGTCTCTGTCGAGACTGTAGCTCTACTGGTTTGTATTTACAATAAAGAACGAGAAAAGCAGTTGGGACTTAAACTTTACAAAAGCAATAAATAGAATAATGATCCTTGATTAAGTCTTTAATACTATGGCAACATAAATCATCAAAATCAAAAATACAAAACTGATAATTATGTATCTCAGTGTATTCTGCTTGCATGCCAAATCATATTATAATCTGACTCAAACTATATTTGGAAAAGCATTTTGAAAGTATTTCACAGAATTTTCTATTCTTAGTAACCAAGGCAACACCGTTCATCAAAAATAAAAAAACTGACACACAGAATTATGTATCTTAGTGTAATCTACTTGTGTGCCAAGTTATATTGAAATCAGACCAAAACTGTAGAAGGAGTAGCATTTTGAATGTTTTTCACAGAAATTACTATTTTTAGTAACCACGCCAACACCGTTCATCGAAATCAAAAACCGATATACACTGTACAGAATTATGTATCTGAGTGTAGTCTAGTTGTGTCCCAAGTTATATTGAAATCAGACCAAAACTGTAGGAGGAGTAGCATTTTGAATGATTTTCATAGAAATTTATATTTTTAGTTACCACGGCAACACCGTTTATAGAAATAAAAAACGGATGCAAAGAATTATGAATCTTAATGTAGTCTACTTGTGTGCCAAGTTTTATTGAAATCAGATCAAAACTGTAGGAGGAGTAGCATTTTGAAAAACTGTTTACAGACGGACAGAAACCTAGACGGACGGACGACAGACGCATTACTATCGCATAAGCTCTTCTGGTCTCTGACCAGTAGAGCTAAAAATGAATTTATATTTATTCAGATCTTTTAGAAATTTCAGTAATAATAACAGAAAGGAACATCCAACAATCTTTTTTTATATGATGCCGCTTATATAGGTCACAAAATGTAAAGTAATTGTAAAAAAAAAATGTCAAATTTAAATATTTCTTTGACATCTACGGTGAAGTTTTCATTTCCTGTCTTTAAATTCTTTAATTTTGATTTATTACGCAATACTAATTGTGTGGTATAGTTGTATAGTTTTTTTTTTTTTTTTTTTTTTTTTTTACAAATCCTTACAAACAAAGAAACATTGCGTGTTCCAGTAAATGTTCAACCAAGCCTCTTTCTTTACTCCTCACTAAGATATCAACAGTAGTGAAGGAGAAACTTCAAGAGTACTGTGCAACAATATATTCAAGAAGTGGTGTGAATCAGATGTGGATACTCTAAAAATTTCAAAGAGCTATTGGCAAAAAATATTGACTTTCATCGTTTTAAATCAAACTTCGCACGTTTTAACGAGCTTCAAAATATTTACCATAAATAGCAAAGTAATAAACGTATTAAAATTGAAATCACAAGATTTTACCAAAATCAACAGCTTAAAAACGTACGACTTTTCAACTTTATACACAACCATTCCCCACGATAAATTAAAGTCCAGGCTTTTCGATATCATTGACAGCTGCTTTTTCAATAAAATGGAACTCGAAAATTTACTTACCTTGCCACTTGCAAAATTATTTTGTTAAAACATATTCGGATTGCACATACAAGTGCTCTAAAGTTGACATCAAAAAGATGCTTGCGTTTCTGATTGACAATTTTTATGTGGGTTTTGGAGACCATGTCTTCAAACAATCTTTTGGAATCCTTATGGATACCAACTGCGCTCCGTTATTAGCAGAACTATTTTTGTATCCACATGAAGCAGAATGTGTGCAAAATCTTATGCGTGAAAAAAGAAAACACTTGCTGTGGCCTTCAACTAGACATTTAGATATATCGACGACGTACAATGTACTGACAATTAACAATGGTAATTTCCATTCCTCTGTCGATACGATATATCCCGGAGAGCTTGAGATAAAAGATACCACAGAGTCTAACACACCTGTTTTATACTTGGATATTTTACTTGAAAAAGACATTAATGGTAATCTATCAACCAAGCTCTATGATAAACATGATGACTTTAACTTTTCTATCGTCATCTTCCCTTACGTATGCAGCAATATACCTTCATCACCTGCATACGGAGTTTATATATCTCAGTTGATTCGATACGCAAAAGCATGTTCTACGTATGAACAATTTCTAAAAAAAAAAAAAGTAAATTATTGACAAACAAGTTGATGAAACAAGAATATTAGCAGTCTCGTTTAAAGTCATCATTTCGTAAGTTCTATGGTTGATACAATGACCTTGTCAGCAAATACAATTTATCATTGAGTCAAATACAGACTGGCATTTTGTATACTAATTGTTAGTCCATTATTAACAAACTGAATTGACGACGGATTTTCCCTTATTTCCCGATCATGACAAAGAGCACAAGTCGGTGTGACCGGTCGGCAGGGGATGCTCACTCCTCCATGGCACCCATCCCACCTCTGATGTTTAGGAGGCCCGTGTTTGCTCTGACCCTATTTTGTATTAGTTTAGTTTAAAATATATTTTATTCATTGAATTGGATTTTGCATTGTTTAATGGACTTTTGAGTTTGAATACTGTTTGCTGTATATTTCAATGAAGCAGTTAAATCATATGTTATGACATACCAGGTAATATATACAATTCTTCAGTGTCATCGTTGGGTATGTTGGTCGCCTTCTAATGTATATCTATCGAGAAACCTCTATGAATATTGAATTACTGTGTACACGTGCTGTTTCACTGTAACGTTTTGAAGTACGATATGTTGAGAACCTAATGTTGAAGCAACAATTTTCTATGCAAAACTAAAATTCACATCACAATGTATCGGGAATGCTTATAAACACTTTTAAATTACCAGTAATTCCTCAATGGTTTAGATTTTGTTTTTGAAAGAAAAAAACGCCTAGTTTATAAGAGCTGATATTATTATTCCAATGAGTTCTTTGACTTTGTTTTTAGATAAAATCATTTCGTAAAGGTAAATGTATCCCTCTTGATTTTTTTTTTTCAGAATGCACAGTGCATGGTAGCAACTAATGTAAGTTGGCTGTTCTCTTCTTCTTTTCTGATAACAAGTGTACATCACTGATGCTGCAGAAGAAACATTTCTGAATTGTAACTAATTTCAATAATATTTTTCAATCAGTACATAATCCAAACCCAAGGGAAATAACTCTGTGTGTTCTTTATATATCAATGTACATGTAGAAATGGTCATCATAAAAATAACAAATTTGGTTCACTTTTTTCAATCTTGGTATAAAATTGGCGAGTAGATGATTGAAAAAAACAACAAAAGGAAATATTATATACAAGATAAAGTACAATATACAATTCATATAAAAAAATTATATTATTTACGAAGCAAGAAAACCTGAAACACATAAATATTCATGACATTAAAAGATACATCATGTTGATTGTAGCATTTTTTGATGTAGAACAGAAATATTCTCTGCATAAATACACTTCAAATATGAAACCGTAATTGTAGCACTTGACTGGTCTCGTTGATGTAAATTTACACTGTTGTATCAATTTTGTAAAATCATATCCAAAGTTACAGAAGTATACTCCAAGGGATGCAAAAGGGTATTATTTTACCTGCGGAATCCTGTGTTCCTCCATCGAAAGTCACAATAAAAATCCCGTGTACAATGTTTCAGGAAGCAGTTTAATCCTGCATCATTCTTACAAACTCTGAAATAGATTTTTTAAAAAAGGTTTAAATTGTCTACATCACAGTTTACGAATTCAGTTAACTGTTTCACTAATCATATTGGCTTTGTTATCT
Source organism: Saccostrea cuccullata (assembly GCF_032062105.1). Lineage (NCBI taxonomy): Eukaryota > Metazoa > Mollusca > Bivalvia > Ostreida > Ostreidae > Saccostrea > Saccostrea cuccullata. The sequence goes on from NW_026923075.1 coordinate 95,441, forward strand.
ATTATTTATTTATAATTTTAATTGATAGAGATTTTTTTCGAAGTCCAGAAATATTTAGGAATTTAAATCTTTCTGTCTATGTTGGCGATATTTTATTTAAATGATTTGTTGAATTTCAGATTGACAATAATTTTATAGTTTTTCAGATCAAGTCTTCCAACAATCCCTCAGAATTCCCATGGTTCCAATTGCGCCTCTTTTTTAGAACTTTGTGAAACAGAATTCATTCGAAAATTTCTGCTTGAAAAGAAGAAGTCTCTCGCTTGGTCTTCAATAAGAAATATCAACGACGTCTCATCTATGAATAATATTCATTTTTGTTTCCACTTTGATTCAACATATCCCTTTGACGTGAGATAGAAAACACCATATAATCTGAAGTGTCTGTTTCATAATTAGATATTTACTACTAAGAGGCGTTCGTGGTAACTTAACAAATACTTTATGATTAACGTGATTACCAACTTTTCCATTAACTTCCTGATTAATGAGAAATATATCATATCACCTGCATATGGAGCTTATGTCTCCCAGTCAATTTGATACAGAAGAGCAAGCTCTGCATACAAATAATTTCTGAAACGAGGCAAGCTAATCACAAATATGTTGATGAAACAAGGATATGAACAGACTTATTTTAAAAAGTAAACATTTTGCAAATTTTATAATCAATATAATAATCCTTGTCAGCAAATACAATCTATCATTAATTGTAATGTTGACTGAATACTGATTGTTTCCATACAAATTGTACGGTAATTGTTTTTACACTGAAATGTTAATGGATTTTATCGTTTACCAGATCATGAAAAAGAGCACACAGCAGGCGAGACCAGTCGGGAGGAAATACTTACTTCTCCATGGCACCTGATCCCACTTCTGATGTTTTAGAGGTATGTCTTTGCTCCTGTATTGTTTCAGTGGACATTTTAGTATGCTAACTATTAGTTTTCTTCATTAATGTAACGATACCATATTAAATTGATATTTTTGTCCATAGAAAGTGTTTTGGTAGCTATAGGTTTCTTCTTCTATTTTTTTTTTTTTGGGGGGGGGGGGGGGGTTATATGGTTTTTCTTCCTAGGTTTTACCTGTCTTGACTCTTTGTTTGTTATTCAAACAAACCCAGTCAGGAAAAAAATCAAGTAAAAATATTTTAATCGAACAGTCAAAGTGATGTTTGTGAACGAATTTTTTTTAATAAATGCATATCATAAATGATTAAAGTGGATAATATATTTCATTTTTTTTTAGAAGGGATAGCAGTTTGCCGATATCTCTCATCCTCGTTCTTTGCCTCTTTGACTTTGAACCTTAAATTATTACCTTCGTAATCAATCTTTCCGTCTTTGTCTAGGTCAGCCGTTTTAATCATGTCCTCGGCCTCTTCCTGTGATAGTTTATCCCCCAATTTCATCATGGCTTCTTTTAGTTCCTCTGCGTCGATTTTTCCACTGCCATCTTTATCAAACAATTTAAAAGCGTCCATCATCGAGTTTTGGAATTCCTCCGGATGCTTATAATTTTCAACCATGTATTTTTCAAACTCTTCATATTCTATTTTTCCATTACCTTAAACAATAGAACGCTATTAATAATTACAGGTTAGACACATGAACTAGATAAAATGTGTTTGTAAAACACTGATGCCACCTTGTGGCAGTTCATGGCAAATGTATAAAATATTTCAAAACTGTATCAATGAAATAGCAAAGATTAAAATCTTTCAAAACTATGTCAAAGTCATGAAATGTTAAAGCACCAATCACTCGCAAGTTACCCCAGTTTTTTTCCACCCACAAAGTTTGTAAAAACTTTTGTTGTTAAAACAAATATTTTATGGTTTATACAAATATTTGCAATCTGTCTTTGGATTAAATGTTGACTGATTTTCATACTGTATTATCTGCTTATTTCTCCGTTTATGTGATCATGTCTAAGGACACCTGGCGGATGTGACAGGTGAAATGGGGATGCGTACTCCTCTATGACACCAGATTCCATTTTTGACACCTGTGTTCGCTCACAAACATTTGTGCCTGTTAACTATTCGTTACATGCATGTTTCATTCATAAAAAATACTTTGAAATTTCTTCAGTACCCCACAACTCTAACAAGCAACCGTTTGCAAGCATGAATAAAATGAAGGTTAACCCTCTTCCAAAATTATGACAAAAATCGTGAATCCGATGATGTGGAGTAAGCCCAAGGCTAGGCAAAACTTGTTACATGTTGAAAATATAGCCTTCCAAGTGAATTGTGAAATCCGTGAAATTGCTTGTGAAATCCCCCTGTTAAAGAGTAGGGCTAAACGGAACCTATGAGCCCAACATATGATACAGCTAGTCAGCATGTTTTTTTTTTTCAGATTTTATTTTAACCATCACCAAGATTAAAATCCAAAAAGTAACTGGAACTCTAATCAATAGTCATTTTCTAAAGTAATCAACAGACTTATATCTGCTATGAACTTAATTAATTAATGAAGTAATTACCATCAGTATCTAGGCGCTTCATTAGTTGTTGTACCTCTGCCTTGGTTGGGTCTTGTTTAAAAGCCCTCATGACAGTTAGAAGTTCTCGGGTGTTGATATAGCCGCTGTTATCTTTGTCAAACATGTTGAAGGCATGTCTGAAGTCTGGAAAAATTATACAGTGTAAGACCTTCTGAGTCTAGGTATCATTTAACATTTTCTTATACGTTCTAATATGCACTTTATGATTAAAAAAAAACATTGCTTCCGTATTTATTAGATATAATCTCATTGTCTGATAACAAATTTCTATATTGTCACAAAGGTTATAAATATTGATTCTGGTATACCCTATACACAATGATATTGTGACTCCCAACAAATATTCATCATCAAAATGACAATTGCTTTTTTCCTTGCTGTTTTTATTTGATATTTGTATTTCATTATTAATTCATATTCATTAAATATGCATTTAGATATCCAAGATTTCAGAAGCCCTAAAGAATTCTAATTTTGAAACATTAGATAACTATATGTTTTTAATCTGATAAAACACACAAGTGTTAGATCTATTTTCTTGATTGATTGAAACAGTCAAAACGTACGCATTTTTAATGATAAAAAAAAAACAAAGTAAAGCAGAGTTGATTTTAGAGACAAGGATAACTAAAATTGATCTTACATCCTGTCTCAGTAACTTTCATAAATAATTTCTATGTGTAAAATTCTAGGACGAAAAAACTTTTTTTCTGTGCATGAATAATTTACAACTTAAAAGAAAATTCAGTAATATATACAGCAAATACAACTATGTATAATAGTAGAGAACCGTGACAAAAGTCAATCAATAATTGCATCCGGTATTTCGGAAAACTATAAACGTTGCAATTAAAGAAGATATGAATTAAACTTCACCCTTTTGAATACAAAAAGTGATATATGTACCTTTCTTTTTCTCCTCTGACAACCCACTCTGTAAAAATGAAGCATAATTATGACCCTAGCATGGAAAAAAATACAAACATCAAAAATAATTTATTTCTTCATTTATATATAAATTTGTGTGACATCAACGATTAAATAAACTATGTCAAATTCCTATTTAAGTATGTTACCTGAAATTATGAGTAGTCGTTAGGGTGAAATGGAATCGCTTACCATGGTGTTTGTTTCAGGACAACACAGGTTCTCTCAGGCTCCGAGCATCCCAATCAATGTCAAACAAACACGTCTCACCGAGTATCTGCTGGTATTTCCAGTGGTATTATACGCCACATTGGGCTTTTAAGCTAAATAACGGTCTCCATGCTTGTATTACAGAGGATGGTATCATCAAATGAAATCTTGTTTAATATTGACGATAAGGGGATATTGCATGGAACGGTAAACTTTCCAGACCTTTAATAAAAGATGTTAATGGTATATCGTGTATTTGTAAATATTGAAGTACTCATTCCATGCATACCTGATTTTAAGTCTATCTATATCCGGACTATGATTGAACTACAATTAACCTTGCTTGCTTTATTTTTGCTGGACTGGACACCAGCTAATTTTTCTGAGTAAATTTAATCCATGAACCTAAGAAGTTTTTTTTTAAGAAAATGTTCATTGTAGTTTTAATATTCTTTAAAAATTGTGCAACAAAAGAGACATTGGAGTTCTTAAAAAAGAATCCTTTGGTGAAGGATCTGTCAGCACATTTTGTCATAGAATGTATTGTATTCCAACATTTCCAGGATATTTTGATGGATTTTTTTATTGCATTGCATATAATTTGTATGCATGCTTAAGATGCAAAGACTTGCATATGTAGACAAACATAAATTTTTATGACAACAACATCTCTCAGTGCAGTCATTCATTCTATTATAATTAGATAAATAATCTATCTAGGAACTATTATCACATCTGGTCTCATTCCGGGTGTTGAATAAAAACACCTTGTTTGAATTGAGTTGCTAAGCTTTTTTAGGAGTAAGATTCAATAGTAGTTGTTAACATCAAGTGAGTTGTTTCGGTTTAACTTTCCATAACTGTTACAGTAAAATGAAATAAAATTAACGGACTGGGATTGCTAATAACACATACACTGTCTTGTAAATTTTGTTTCACTTTTATCTGTGATTTTCGATGTTTAATGTTAAAGGAGATGGGTGAACATGACGTGAGATAAGCCCATAGCGCAACAAACATGACGGTGAAAAATATATCAAAGTTTTCCTTAATATTTCATCTCTCATTAAAGTATACTTTATATAAAATGTCTACAACTTACCCAAATCTCATGAAGAATGAAGTTATTTGCCAATGAAATATGATATGAGTGGGTCTTCTCTCCATTTCTTGAAAGTTAATCCTCAAAGTTTGCATAGAAACATACATATTTTGGTTAAAAAAATTATGGAACATAGACCAACTATACCTTAAAAAGATAGTTTTATGACATAACTTTTGTATCTTTTCAAGAAATACTTGAAGTCCCTTTAGTCAATGGTCATATCACAAATGTGATTTAAATGCCACAATTCATCAGGACTTGTGTAGCGTAGTGGTTAGCGTGCTAGTCTCAACAGAGAATGCAACTTACGATTTTCATTGCCAGGGTTCGAACCCAATGGATACCACATTATTTTTTTTCATATAAAAGAATAAATTTTAACAAAAATTTTTCCTCAAATTTTTTTGTTTATCATGATTTCATAAAAATCAATGATGAGAACATTACTTTAAATACTACATTCATAATTTGAATATGATTTTTTTATATATCTGAAGCTAGTGGGCTTTCTGCACGCTAAGTTCACCCATCTCCTTATAAGGAAACAGAGATAAAGGTAGATATGTTTCTTTTTTCTGAAGTATCAGCATTTCAGAGGATATTGTAAACTAAGGGTCACTTGTTTTGACCACTCAGTAATTCTTCTGCTTATGGAACAACAGCGATAAAGCCAAAGGTTAGTCTTCTTGGGAAAAATACATATAGTTACTTACCAAAAAAACTAACAAATCTATGTTTTACATCAAGCATCTAGTATGAAGTATGTTTATGTATATTACAACATATGTCTAGTATAAAGTACTAGTATTTTATTTATTACATCATGTATGAAGTTATTACAAAGATTTTTATTTTTTATAATAAAGTACATTGTAAACACATTGTAACGGTTTCTGTGTCTATTTAGGCCTCAAATATCATGCATTAAACATATTATTTTGTTGGATCAAACTGTCATTGAAAGTACATGTATATAGTACACAACATATTTGAGTCATTGTTCAAATAAATCATAAAAAACAACTTGTTCAAGATGGACGGATGTTCTTTCATTTTAGCTGCCTCTATCTGTAGACTTTTAGTAGAAGGTTTCTATTTCATCATAATTTTAACGAATTCTGAAAAAAACACAATGTAATGTATAAGTTTCAGTATACAAGAAAATCGATTACAATCAACCATCAACATAAAAATCTTCACTTTTCTTCTAAACAGTGTTCCTACCTTTATAATCTACCTTCCCGTCAGAATCTAGATCCGCCTCAGCAATCATTTCATTCACATCCTTGTCTGACATACGTTCTCCGAGATTCATCATAGCAGTTTTCAGTTCCTCTGCGTCAATCTTTCCACTTCCGTCTTTATCAAAAATTTTGAAGGCCGCTTGCATTTCATCCTCTACCTCGTCCGGGTTCTTGAATTTACTCGCCATATATTTTTCAAATTCTGAGTAATCTATTTGCCCATTTTCTGTTATAAAAAGAAATAAGAAGAAAAGTTTGGATATATATTCACAATTGCTATCACCCATCATTTATTTTCAATATGAGAGTTGTTATCGGTTTTCGTCCGTCGTCATAAGATAACATTGGAACATTTTCAGTTCTTCTTTTAATCAGCCAGACTAATTCAACTTATTTTATTGTATAAAATAAATCGGCGAAAAAGTTTCATCTGCATTAGAAGACCTACCATAGGACAGATAGAATACATGTATGAAACTTTGCTGACATTTTAATTTACGTAAATTAATAAAATTCAAAATGTGATATAAATTTGAACTATTTTTAGAAGATAGTTCGGGAGACGTCACGTACTGTTAGTGTCCAGTTCGTCAATCATGGCCTGGACATCCGCGTCAGTGGGGTTCTGCTTCAGTGAATGGAGGACTGTCTTCAGTTCAGCGGAATCTATAAAGCCACTCCCATCCTTGTCAAACAACTCAAAAGCAGATTTTATTTCTGAAATGTACGGAATGTATTTCATCAGTGTTAAAGTGAAGCAAGTCTTGGTCTTAACATGTTTGGAACTTTTCATCTCAAATGTTTGAAAATTATTGCCCATACATGTATACAGTTTTGAGACTCTAACAATAGCCAAAAACAACCGTAGGATGTAGCAATTCTAAATTCAGCTTAATGAACAAACTGTGTTGCTAAATTGTTCTACTACAAAGTTTCTTATGCATTTGTTAAAAAGACTGTTCTGATGAAGTGCTCTGAAATAGATTTTACTTACTTATATATATATTGTTTGATATGAACTGTTCTGTACATATAAATAAATTACTTGCTTTGTAATAAAGTGTTCCGATAAAGAAATGCCTATTAAAGTGAGATACAAGTACTTACAAAATAATAGTACAATATATAAAGTATAATTACCTTGTCTTTGTGAATCTGAAAGCTCACCCTGAAATAAAAGGATAGAGATAGTTTTATAATTCTTTAAAATTCTTTTAAATCTATAGAAAATGTAGCAAAGGCATGTTTTCAATTAGATTATTATTACATTAAAACTTAATATTTTCAGAGTACAATTTGTAATTAACTTTGGACATCAAGCATACCATGTATTGATCTAAAATTAAGACCATTGAAAAATATTTTATTATTATTATTATTTACGTTGTTTTTTTTCTTTTTGTGTCTGTAAGAGTGAGTGTGTATGTGTTGGGAGGGGGTACGTTTTCTTGTACTTTTATGAGTTTCAATACCTATAATTACTTTTTTTCATTTTTCGACTCAGTCATTGTAAATCATGGTAATATATAAACAGAACTCTGAATAGAGTTATTGAATTCGATTTTTATATGATGCATTGTTCCCAAGACTGTTGGACGAAAAATTCCCATCAATAGAAACTGAGAAAGTATTGAACGTACAGGTTTAAATGGTTAGAAAAACAATTATTGGCAACGACATTGTTTAATTTATAGCATGTTAACGTGCGATTGATCTGTGACTAAGTCACTTCTTAAGTTTCATAATAAATTCTGGGACAAGTCTTTCACATTCCTCATGTACTCGTTATTTGCGAAAGTGATTATTAGCTCATATTTCATCCTTGTGTATTCATCAATGGTTGATTGAATTTGAGCTTCAATCCAAATTTTAAACTTGCGCAATAATCTCTTTAAAAGTTGATCACTCTGTATCTTCATGGCGGCATTTAAATTGGTTTGAAAAAAATTTAAAATGAGTAAAGTTTTTTGCTTAAGTTTTGTTTCTGTTTCACTTCATTTGTAATAAAAACATTAAAGATAACAAACAGTACTTGATCTAGAAAAAATTATAAAAAAAAAAAAAAAACAAAAAGAAACATTAAACTATGAAATTTTAAAATATGCTATTAAAATGCTCCCTGAGAAATCAACTAGCGTTGTTGTCGAATTTTACATATATTCCTGGGGGAAACTCAACAAATTTTTATTTACTTGATATTTCAAATGTATGCATTGATATTTTTTAAGTTAATTGGCTTAAAACACAACAACCACTTACCATGTTTAATTTTCCACTGTCCCAATAGCCACTAGCGAGAGTTGGAGGGCCCCGGTATTGTACCAACACAAACAGTGACGATCGTAACTAAGATGTCCTATCTATAACGACGTCAGTCGATGATCACAATCCATGACATGTCCGAGGGAGAGAAAAAAACATTAAAGTCTGTTTTGAAAATATGGGATTTAAATACACAGCGCTCGAAATATCAACTATTGCTTGAATTATTTTTTGCTGTATTGATATTGTTGAAAAAATTTAAAGAGCATGGATCTCAAATCAAAACATGTTGGAAAGAGTTGTGTGATAAGTGATCGATGCTTGAAGAATTCTTTTCATTGTTTAAAACATGTTGCCTAGTTATCAGATTACCATTTTTGCTCTTAAAATTTCATTTTTCCCTATCTACTTTGTAAAAATACTAAATTTTGCTTGTTTAGCATATTATAATAGCCATATATTTCAGTGTTTGGTCTTTAAGGCATTGTCGTCACAAAATGAGAGCAAATTACAACTCGTGGAATCTGTATTCTCTTGGGGGTTTCTGGTTCGCCATAAAACAACTTCTTTATACTAAGGATTTAGGAAAATTGAAATGCTTCCTTCAAACTCATTGAACTGAATATTTTAAAAAAATCCATCATAGCTGATAATCCTGTAAATTAATTTGAAGGCAAAAAAAAAAATCGATAAGACATATGGAATGTCGATATTTCCTTGGTAAAATACTGACATTTAACACAGAAATAATGAATAAATGAAAAGCTTTAAATGAGTTATACTTTGCTTTTGGAAAAAAATATTGATTTCTTTTCCAAAAGATATAAATCTCATCAATTACACATTTATAATTCTTATTAATAAACATTTTATGATCTGCAAGGGGATTAATATATAAGGCTGTAAACCCTGTAGCTTTTGGAACTATTAATGAAATCTGGGGAAATAAAGATTAGGTATACCCCTCTGTTCCACATCCCCTTTATTTTATTTAATACTTTTATATTGTTTTAGAAGCACATTCTACCTATTAATTGAAACCAAAAAAAATCTGCAGTTCATGAAATCATTGATTATTTGATAACAGGGATTAGGGAAACACCTCCCTCCTTGGTTGTAATCACCAATTCTTAGAATGTATCCCATGCATGGTATCAACTTAGAGTATGCATTGAAGAGATTCAATACGCGAATTAATGGTACAATGGAAACAAAGCATTCATTGATATACTGAAATCATTAGAAAAAAAGATGCAAGAATTAAGACATATATAAATCAAATAAAAACATGGAAAGTAACAGATTATTTCATGTATCCAAGATGAAGACTAAAAATTGTAATTTAATGTTTAAAATCTGACATTGTTATCAATAATAAACTAGTTCTAATTGTAACGGGGACCGTTACAGATGTTCCCCAAACGCTCCTCAACTCCCTTTTTGTGCAAATTTCAATATGCTTAGTTTCACAGGATTTCATAAAAGAATTTTAAAAACTACAATGATATTAACTTTTTGTCATTTAACGCATTGTTCGTAAACGCACGTGCATGCACATGCAAAGTGATCATGACATGTTGTCTAAACCATTAACATATCTTTATATTCCAGAAATCAATAAAAAGTCATAAAAATATGAATGTTACCGTTTTTCAAACATATTGTTCATTTTACGCATTGCGTGTGCGCATGTGTATGCAAGCACGTCCTTGCATTCAATTTTGATAGCAATATCATGTAGGAATCCATAATAGCTATTCATATTCTAAACTTCATCCTGTTTTGTTGAGAAACAAGAAAGATATAGGCATGTAAAGTTTCAGCCAATCAGATTGCAGCACACGTGGATTTACGTGCTTTCATGATAATTCTTATATATCATGCTGTAGATCTTCATAATATGTGACTAAGTTCAAAATTTCAGAGGATTATGACGTAAAACAAGAAAGATATTGAGACTTTAGTTTCAGCCAATCAGAGCAAAGCGCACGTGCATGCGCGTAAGATCTTGCAATTTTGACCATGTCATCTTGTCCATACTACTACTTTATTCATGCATTGTGAGTTTCAAAAAGTTCCATTAAGAAATATAAAAGTTACGCCTTCATCCATTATCTTGGTAATTTCACATGTTGCACGTGCGCGCTCTTGCCAGCACACGTGCATGTACGTGCTTTCATGAAAATATTATATATCATGCTGTAGATCTTCATTATGTGTGACTAAGTTCAAAATTTCAAAGGATTATGACGAAAAACAAGAAAGATATTGAGACTTTAGTTTCAGCCAATCAGAGCGAAGCGCACGTGCATGCGCGTGAGATCTTGCTATTTTGACCATGTCAACACGTCTATACTACTAATATATACTTATATTATGAGTATGTAAGCATATAATCAAAAAATAGAAAAGTTACGGCTGTATCTATTATTTTGGTCATTTCACGCGTTGCACGTGCGCGCTCTTGCAAGCACGTGCGCGCAAAATGACATTTGTTCGGCAAATCTACATAACATGCCTACTGACCCTAGAAAGGTTTCACCTAAGTCGGACGTGTAGTTTACAAGATCATTCGCGGAAAAGATTTTCCCAGGAAGAAGAAAAATAATAATAATAACTAGATGCGATCTCGTTGCGAGCAACGAGAGGTCTTCCGTCCGAATTTTCGATAAGATGAGATATGATTTTGACTATGATCTTTGATAAAACAACATGGAATCATGCCTTTTCTCTTTTGATTAAATTCTTTTGATTTAGATAATATCATCAATGCGTACTTAATTTGCACATTCTTTTCTTTTTCTACTTTGAGAAACAACCAAAACTAATTAAAGAAGACTTGTAAGGAGACCTTGGATTATAAATGTAGTTTGACACAGAATTGCAACGAACCTACGACGTGACAATCCAAGTATCCCTACACATTTCATTGCTCCTTATGTTACTTTCGTTCAAGCAAACGCTCGGCTGCCTCTGTAAACCGCTATTGCGAAATGTCGGAATTGACAGAGTCCGCCGCAATTTTGGTCCCGCCTCAGATTTTTGAATGTTAATATCTCGAGTTTGAATTCATAAATTTACAAACGAATTATATATTCAGCCTAATAAGAAATGTTTCTATCAACTATACTAATATAATTTGAAAATATTGAAAAACAAAAAAGTTAAAGACGAGAGACTTTTGGCCCCTCTATGCCCCTAATTTGAAGGGCTAACCCCATTTACTTGATATCAAATGAAAGGTCTTACTATATTGCACATTTTTTATTATATATGTCTTAACAAAATATTAACAGGTAAAAAGATATAAAAGAAAACGTGTCAATTTTTGCGAGATGCTTATGAGCCTATTTTTCGAGCCCAGGCGAGCGTCAATGCCTTCTTACCTGGAAAGCTCTATATGCAAAATGTCACATCTACTCTCCTTCCTCTACCTTCACTGAAAATCTCAAGTCGATATCTTAAGTCGTTTGGGAGGAGATCTCAGGACAAGCCGACCCTCTAAAAATCAGTAAATTGTCCATATCTCACGACCGGAAGTGACGACGTACTTATGAAAAATTTCCGACAAGGTTCAGATAAATATCTATCAGATCTGAAAGTTTGGTGAGAATCGGTCCAGCCGTTTCCGAGAAATCGCGTGCACAAAATCGGTAAGAAAAATAATAATAGGGAAAAAGAAACCGAACGAAAACAATAAGGTCTTCCGTTGGAGACGGAAGACCTTAATAATAATAATAAGAAACAGAGTAAAAACAATATGTTCCCCAACTTCGTTTGGGGAACATAATAAGACTCAGTTAGACCTTAGAATCATTTTAACAACAGTCAAGATATACAAAATATAATCTAAATGTCTTCAAATTTTCATGATCAAAAATGACGTGGCTCCCAGAGAGAACATTTCATCAACTGGTGCCGCGTCCAGGATTTTTTGGAGATCCAAAAAATTCTGCTGTTTCACTCTCTCTCTCTCTCTCTCTCTCTCTCTCTCTCTCTTTTAGTTTTCATAATATTAGTAGATTGCCAAGGTCTGAAAATAACATTTACATGATGATATGCCCATCGTAAAAATAAGAATCTAATATAACTGATATTTGGTCGTAACAATAGTCCTATTTGAGCACGAGATGTCTGGGACACTATATTGTTTCCACTCCTTGCATGCTCCATGTTTTCGAATAAATTATGAAGATATCGAACAGAAACCAAACTGAAAATTCTTTTGAAACAATTCTTTTGGACAAGGAGAACAAGGACCTCTAAAAACACTAGGTCTGGGATCAGGTGCTATGGAGTAGTAAACAACCCCTCTCAACCAACACACGTGCCTTCTGCTCCTTGTTATGATCGAAGAAGAAATCCATAGGCAGTCATGTCCTGACAATTATGAGAAATGTCAGTCAGCATTTGACTTAATGATTGTCTTTAATTGCTGATAAGGTCCGGCATTGTACGACCATTGAACTTGCGAAATGCTGACATTAATGCTGATTTAAAATGAAACCGTTGATCTCTTTGTTTCGTCAACTTGTTTGTCAATAATTAAACAGTTTTAGAAATTGTTTGATTTTATTTAAAAAAGTTACACATGAGAAGAAAACACTTGCTGTGACCTCGACAACTCGGCGTTTAGATATATTGACGACATATCAATTAACAATAGATACTGCAATTCATATGTTGTTTCCATATATCCAGGGGAACTTAAAATAAAAGATACCAAAGAGTCGGAAGCATCTGTTCCATATTTTTGGACATTTTTCTTGAAAAAGGCTTTCATGGTTACCTGACAACAAAACTTTTAAATAAAGAGCGTGATGACATCATTTTTTCTATCGTAAACTTTCCTTGCGTATGTAGCAATATACCCTTATCACCTGTATATTCAATGGGTTTATGTCTCACGGTTGATTCTGGTAAATGGAGTAAACCAAAAAGTAGTGTCGTACGTATAAAAAAAAAAAAAAAAAAAAAAAAAAAATTGTTTAGCAATTTGAATGAAACAATCCGGCAAAAATACGATCAAACAAAAGGTAAAAGAAATCAACAAAACAACCATAGAATTTTAAAATGAACTTATTTTTTGTATTCATATGAAGCAGAATTTGTCTGGGAAATCTTATTCTTGAAAAGAAGAAAACACTTGCTGTGGACTTCGACTCGACATTTAGATATACCGGGTATCAACGACGTATTGTCAATTAACAATGGTAATTTCCATTCTTATGTTGATACAATATTTCCCGGTGAGCTTGACATAAAAGGATACTATGTACAGAGTCTGACACATCCGTTTTCATATTTGGATATTTTACTTGAAAAAGACGCTCATGATGATACAACAACCAAGCTCTATGATAAACGTGATGACTTTAACTTTTCTATCGTCACCTTCCCTTACTTATGCAGCAATATACCTTCATCACCTGAAAACAGCAAGAGCATTCTCTACGTATGTACAATTTCTAAAACGAGGTAAGTTATTGACAAAGAAATGAATGAAACAAAAATATCAGCAGTCTCGTTTAAAGTCATCATTTCGTAAGTTCTATGGTCGATACAATGACCTTGTCAGCAAACGCAATTTATCATTGAGTCAAATGCTGACTGACGTTTTTCATTCTAATTGTTAGTCCATTACTAGTTTTTATAAACTGAATTGACAATGGATAATTCCGTTATTTCCCGATCATGACATGGAGCACACGGCAGTTGTGACCGGTCAGCAGGGGATGCTCACTCCTCCATGGCACCTGATCCCATTTCTGGTGTTTTGGAGGTACGTGTTTGCTCTGCTCCTGTTTTGTATTGCTTTATGGACTTTTGTTCTTGAATAGTGTACTGTTCGTTATCTCCATATGTTTCTTGTTAATCTTTAGATAAATTTCTGACTACTTTTGCGTAGAAGGAAATTAAAAAAAAAAATTATTTTGTATTTGCAAGTTCCATTTCTATTGAAGAATCTGTTGGGTTTTTTTATGTCAAAGTTTCTTTTCTTTATTGTTTTGCGATTAAAGTGTTGCGTGTATAAAGTCTGAATTGATTTAAGGAGGCTAGGGGGTCAACTGATTTTTTTTTTTTATTAACCACCAGATATAACTTAAATTTTGGGATATGATATCTTCAGCTGTCAACTATCATTTGGCAAAGAAAAATTTCATAAATTTTAGCTTTAAAATTTAACATTTTTTTTTTATATCTTTATATGGAGCTCTTCTGATGATGGAGATCAAAATACCCGGTAGTCTAAAAATGGCCCCGACCACCCAGCCCCCTTAAACATACTTATTTTATTGTCTAACACAAAAGGATCAGAAACAAGTTCTAACAACTTACAAGTTCTTCTCCTGGTGTTGGTAAAGTTGATACAGTTAGTACAATTGTCATAATAATAACATAGTAAAGTAAATGATATTGACAAGTAGCATGAATAAATCGAAATGTTAATTATATTTTCCAGATTCATTGATAAATTTATGAACTGCTAAAAATATAAAAGAGTTCACATCATAAGATAAAGTATATCGGTACCCATACCAACAGATGTGTGTCTAAAAAGTTTGTAAAAAAGATTATTTATTGTTCTTATATATCTTTTACAAACAAAGAAGAAATGATAAACATCCACATTCTGACCACAACTACATTTAGTAGAATCAATAATATTTCGTCTGTTTATAGTCTCGCAAAGACACAAATTTATATGTTTATGTTTTTTGGAAAATAAAGAGAATTCTTGAGTTTTTAGGATCCATATTTCATAACAACAATTCTCAAATGGAACTGCTGAAATGAAGGACCAAAGGCTTGATAGAATTGTTTGCAAGACTCCGCTATGTATCTTTGTACGGTTTTTGTTGAAGTTTTTCGAATCCAGCTTAAATAGGTATGACAATTTAATTAAATGAAATAAGAAGATAATGAATAGTGATCTTCAAACAATACAAATCTGTAAACAGGGCATAAAACACAGACCCAAGGAAATTCCAGAGGTACGACCTTAGAGGTATAAGCATCACCTGTTGACTGGTCACACACACACAATGGGCAAATTGATCAGAAAGAAGGAATATTCCGTATAGTAAAGGAGATGGGTGAACATGACGAGAGATAAGCCCATAGCACAACAAACATGAAGGTGAAAAATTAAATCTCAATAATTTAAAAATTTTCCTTTATATTTAATCTAACATTAAAGTGAACATTATGTAAACTCTCGACAACTTGCACAAATCTCATGAAGATTGAAGTTATTTGGCTATGAAATATTAAATATACACGAAAGAGGACAAAACGAGTCATTTTTTCACACTATAACACTATTTTTCGATATGAGTGGGTCCTCTCTCCATTTTTTGGAAAGTTAATTGTCAAAGTTTGCATTAAAACATACATATTTTGGTTTCTAAAATTATGGAGCAACGACCCACAATACCTTAAAAATATAATTTTATGACAAAACTTTCGTATCTTTTCAAGAAATACTTGAAGTCCAAGAATTCAATGGTCATATCACAAACAAGATTTAAATGCCACACTTCACCAGGACTTGTGTAGCGTAGTGGTTAGCGTGCTATATAGTCTCAATAGAGAATGCAAATAAGGAATTTTTATTGCCAGGGTTCGTACCCACTGGATACCACATTATTTTTTTTTTTATATATATAAAAGAATAAATTTTAACGAAAACTTTCCTCAAAACTTTTTGTTTATTATGACTTCATAAAAACAAATGATAAGAACTTTACTCTAAATACTAAATTCACAATTTGATTTTGATTTTTATATATCTGAAGCTAGTGGGCTTTCTGCACGCTAAGTTCACCCATCTCCTTTGATATAAAATCGAACAAACAATTGGAATGAAACACGTCAGCTAAAAGCTTCAAGAACCTCAAGATCAGCACTTTATCATATGCATATCATTGGCATTTAGTTTGCTAATGAAAAAGGGGAAGAAAACAAACAGTGATCGGTCTGTAAAGAAAGAATATCAAACCTCTACATATGGCACGCCAAATTCACAAAAAAGAGCAAAACATAGTTTCACAGTCGATAAACTAGGTTCATCGGTTGTAAACTATTATAATAGTTTACAATGTTATTTTATATTTTTACATTTGTAAACCATAGTTAACGCAATAATCTATGTTTCCGAACACATAAATTATACTAAACACTAAAAACAAAAAAAGGCTACAAAACATAGATTATCTGATAAATACAGTTTCACGATTTGTAAACTATGGTTTACAACTCTTAACTATAGTGTAGTTCACGATTGCAAGTTAATATAAAAATGTAGTTAACAGACGTGAATCTATGTTTATCAACAAAATCTACTGAGTATTGTTAACGTATTATTACAGACAGATAAACTTAGATTAGCATTCGTAGACTACAGTTAACAACCGTTAAATATAGTTGTACATATGAAAACTATAGATAACGAATTGTTAACTATAGTTCACGGTTTGTAAACTATAGTTTACTGTCGATAAACCTAGTTTATCAACTGTGAAATTATGTTTAGCTCATTTTTGTGAATTTGGCATGCCATATCTACATACAATACAAAACTATTTTAAAACAGATCATAAAACACAGATCCTGAAGATTTCAGGTGAGGTCAGATGTCCAGGAGGAGTATACGTAAGTACATATATACACCCCTGTCGATACACCAGACCTCAGCAAAAATTTTGATCAGGTTCCGTTGTTGAATGCAGCATATTCGTTAAAGTAAAGGATTATTAATATAAATAAAATTGTTTTGAAAATAAGTAAATTTGGTATAAAAATGTCAGCCACAAAAAGACCTAATGATGTTAAATTAGTTGAAAAAGCTATTATAACGATCATGGAATTTACGTAATGCTGATCTTGAATGGGGTTGTTAAATCACTGTAACATCCTCTTAACTGCCAGTAATACCTATTTGAAAGCACCTGATCCCACCTGTGAAGTTTATGGACTTTGAGATTGAATACTGTTCGTTATCTCCATATCCTTCTTGTAACAGTTGACTATTTCTTCTGCTATACAATAGAGTTGTACCTAGTCCTAACCGTCTACAGTAAGTAAAACATCCAAATACGAAACAGGTGTAACATACTATATTACTCTGTGGTTTTCCCAAGTCATTTTATTAGTTCATATCTAAACGACTTATGGATGGAAATTAACAGTATTAATTGATGAAACAATAATTGTTTTGTCTATTTATTATAAAATTTATTTACAGCTAGTCCCTAAGCAATCTATACACACGTGTCTACCTGAAGGTTTTGGAATAAATTTTGTTGGTGTTGGTGTTAAAGGGATTTCAACAACCTCGTTTTAAAGTCAGCATTACGTAAATGCTATGGTCTTTATTTGATGACTCTGCACTAGTAGCATATATAACCTTTCACTAGATCTTATTTTACTTGACTTGTTTTGTAAGTCACTGAATTGTTAGATTTTTTTAAATTAAATTTGCTTGTCAAACTTTTATTTTTTCTTCTCAATTCTGACTTAAATATTTTGACATCGAAAGAAACTGTAAGACAGAGAGTCATATTTTGTTTTAAAAGGTATTTTTTACTAATGTTTACGAAGACTTTGAATATTGATGAACTGGGCTGGGCACAGCTTGATACTTAAGGTTTGATCGGACACAATGCTTGACATGGTTAAAACATACAATCCTGGTATAGATATACCTTTAAAGGAAATAATAATGAAATTTGCCCCGTACCCACATGCGCCATCCATTCCGTTAGGTCTGAAGTCCACTTAATTTGGGGCATTCATGTATTATGTAGACAAGCGATGTGAATATAATTTATTGGTCATTCAAGATTCCTGAAGGGAGGGAGACAAGGTACAAGAAATGAAGAATAACAAGTCGTAATATAAACTAATGACAGATAACAGCTATAGGTACACAAAGTCACTGAGTCACGGTCACAGCAGATGTCTTTATAGAAACCTCAGACAAACACCAAAAGTTGTTTATATATTATATATGTATTAGGTGAGAAGTTGTTGGACTTTGAACCCAAACAGTAAACGTTCTCTAACTGTCTCTTTTCTTTCATGACTGGTGATTTATAAAAGATTATATAAACAATCGAAGGCTTTGAAATATCGTTAGTTTAAAATGTATTTCTATCGGAAACAGGGTCGTTCGATCTTTGATGATTTATGTAGCATTCATAAATAAATTAATTTTTTAAGCACGTATAAATTCTAGAAGTCATCAAACCTTACTCGTAATGTTTACGGTATAAAATAACCTGCACGTCTGACCGATTACCCCTATATGACGTCACTTGCCAAAGTCCTTCAGTAAGTATGAGGCACTAGCTTAAACCAGGAGTTCAAACGAATTAAACACATTGGGCAAACAACCTTATTACATGTACTTTCTGTTACATTGGATTTAAATGAAATTCTGAAGGTAATTCTTGAATTATACTACATTGACAAAATCGAACTACTTTCCAATTTCTATCGCGACTATGTCATGTACAGAAATGAAAATTCCGTTCGAAATAATTATCCTGGATTTATTTATAAATATTTCAAGTTGTTTATCTTGATAGTTTTGAAGTGAATTTAAGTCTATTTTGTGATTTTAAATTGTTTCGTTTAATCGTATTCGAATCGCTCATCTGTACAAGCTATAAATAAATGTATAACTACAACCAGTTAATTTACTTTATACAAGAAGAGCTCTTCCGCCGTCGACTATGATTTGTAAATGATGGGAAAAAAAATCGATTTCAGTGAAATTATTCCAATATTTATCATTTAATAATTGATCTGAAATTTGTGAAGTACAACATACCTGCTCCTTTTATAACAGGCTAAAACCTTTATAATATACATGAGCTTTCTTTTTAATGATTTTTTTTTTGAATTCGTGTTTTTAAAAAAAATTTCCTAAATTTCTTATGCTTTTGACAACGTTGTGTTTGTGTTGTTTGTATGTTATTTGAAGCCATATAGAATTTTTTTCACTCGTCACCAATTGCCGCAAATTTTTTCACTCGTCACCGCAAATTTTGTCCTATACTCAGCACTCGACAAGTTAATGTGATTTACAAATTGTAAAATTCACCAACTCCCAACATGCCTAATAAAGAGATCAAACCATACCAGATCAGACAAAATGCACATGACCTTCTCAGCCAATTAGATTCTGTTTTACTATAGATTTTTTGTACGATATACTTATTTTTTATCTCTTATTATTATTAAATTTTGAATTTTATACCTCCTGGATCAGGGGTCCTGGTGTAAGAACGGGGCTCTAATGATGATATACATGTATTGGAAATACATTAATTCTAAGCATATAGCTATGATGAGTAGGTGCTTCTTTAAGAATTGTAAATTCTAAGACCACTGGGTCAGAGGTACTGGGAGGAAGCTCAACTGATTAATTATACTGAAAGTGAATTAATGCTTTGAAATCTGCTTTTTTTAATTAATCAAATATTTTTATGTGCAAAGGTGCCGATTCCAAAATTTTGAAATGTGTGGTCCCGGGATCAGGGGTTCGTGTGGAGTGGGGCACTACTGATTATAATCATTATATAGTGGAAATGCATTTTTTTCCTTGTTCATCTATTCTGCCTTTGGGTATTAAGAAATCAAACTAAGCAAGTTGTTGACACTTAAGTACATGCTCTGAGTACCGGGTACAATCAATTTTAAACCTAGGCAGGCCACAAACGGATAAGTTGATGTTACAGGGACTCATCAACCTCGTCTCTAGTCGTCATTTTGTAAATTCTATGGTCGGGTTCTTGTTAACAAATATAACCTATATCATTGCTGCAGGATAGCTTTATGGTTTTTAATTTTAGTATTTTACCATAACGCTATAAATCCTGTAATGGAAATACGGCGCAACTTACGACACAAGATTTCTGCGAACTTTTAGAATGTTTTTCTCTATTTTCCACCATTGGTCAATTAATTAACTACCTTTCATTTATATCCTTTTAGAAACCTGTATATTTTATCCACTTTTTAACTCTTTACAGCTCGTCTTTACAGGCAAATTAACTTTCTTGTTTTGAATGTTCTACCATGCGACAAAATACTAGTAATCAAAACGAGGGTTTATTGGTCTATATAAACAACTATAAAGAGTAAGAGGATGGGGGTAAAACATCCAGGTTGGATAAATAATATATCTAGATTTGTGAGTGAAAGGTAGTTGATTGACCAATGATGGAAAGTGGAAAGCCTTGCGACGTAAATTGCAACACATTTACGAAAACGGGATCTGTAGCGTTGTGTAACGCTACAGTTCTGCAACTAAACCTATCATTGCGTCGTATTTTTGTTGACTTCTTCATGCCAATTGTTAGACCTTTGTTTTTTATTCAAAATTTTACTACGAAATACTCTGTATACCTTAGCAATATATAGGGTTCACGGTGGGTGTAAGGGGATGCTTAATACTCTAAAGCACCTGATCCAACCTCCGTAATTTCCAGGGTCCCTGTTTACTGTATTGTTCTCAGTTTGGTTTAGGTCGATCATCGTTCGTTATCTTCGCATTTTGCGGTATATAAAATTTGTTATTTTTAACTTACTCAGTTCCTGTAAAGACTAAACTTGATGACAGATTCAAAGAATGACAAAATCCAATCAAGGGCACTGGGGACTGAGCCCTGAGCCAGCATTGGGAGTAAAGGTGGTTAGAACTGACGCTCCTCTCTGGATCAAACTGGTCAGTGCTGGGACTGGGGCCTGCATAGCTGACGTGGTTACATTTCCTCTTGATACTACCAAAGTCAGACTACAGGTTAGCCATGAAGTTTTAATTGATAATCTAGTCTTTGCGACTATTTTATAAGATTGTTATTCTACTAGGTCTTCTCGTTGAAACAACGACAGCATCCTCACGTCAGGGGACCTGAGCCCACTCGTGACTGTGGGACCTCTGACAAACTTTATGCCATTTTTTACGAGCTGATAACAAAGTCTTTCAGGCAGGGAAATTATAAATCCTGATTCTTGTTCTCAACTATTGACTACAGCTACTTCTGATTGTATAGAAATATTGTACCATAAAATAAACTTATTTATTGAGTTATTCATTTTTTTTTTTTGATTAAGAAACTGATCCACTTCATATTTGTATTAAAGCTGACAAGTAACCATTATTTACTGTAGGTACAGGGTGATGTTGGTTTTCATAGTAAGTACTCTGGCGTTGTTCGGACGATTCTGACAATTTTCCACGAGGAAGGCGGAAGAGGATTGTACAGAGGACTAATGGCGGGCTTACAGCGGCAACTCTGTTTCTCCACAATAAAACTCGGCTGCTATGACGATGTCAAGAAGTTGTACGCAAATCTTTTATTAACAGGTAGTAATAAACTTTATAAAACAGAAACTTTATCAACTTTATCGGTAATATATGTTGGACGGGTTTATTGGTATTAATAATTTTTTCTGTTTCCTAATTCAAATAGAGGACAATAAACCAAACAGAACCCCTGTTTCAATCCGAATTTTGGCGGGAGTCACAACGGGGATACTTTCTGTTGCGGTTGCGCATCCAACCGACACCGTCAAAGTTCGCATGCAGGCTCAGAGTGGCAACAACCTTCGGTATGCTAGCACTTCTGATGCATACAAGAAGATATATAACACGGAGGGGGTGAAAGGACTCTGGCGTGGTAACATGAGGATAAATACACTTCTTTTGAAATGCAATGCCTCACATTTTAGTACTTTTTCTTCTTATTTTGTATCTTGTGCATAATTTTTTTTTTAGGTTGCTTACCAAATATGTCAAGGAACGGCATTGTAAACGTAGCAGAAGTTGTTACTTATGATGTCATTAAAAGTCATTTGATAGGTAGTGACGTCATGTCAGAGGGGGTTCAGTGTCACTTGGTGTCAGCGTTTGCGGCGGGATTTTGCGCAACTGTTGTCGCTTCCCCAGTTGATGTAGTAAAGACTCGCTACATGAACTCCTCGTCATCTCGGTACAGAAATGTCATTCACTGTGCCACAGAGCTATGGAAGGCAGGTGGCTTTAGAGGTTTTTATAAAGGGTATGTAATTAAAACATCTTGTCAAAAATTTGTATAATATCAACAAGTTTTAGCTCACCTGAGCCGAAGGCTCAAGTGAGCTTTTCTGATCACATTTTGTCCGTCGTCCGTCCGTTTGCCTGTCCGTCCATCCGTCTGTAAACTTTTCACATTTTCGACTTCTTCTCAACAACCAATGGGCCAATTTTAACCAAACTTGGTACAAAGCATTCTTGGGTGAAGGGGAGTTAAAAATTGTTAAAACGAAGGGCCAAGTCCCCTTACAAGGGGAGATAATCAAGAAAAGACAAAAAATGGGTGGGGTCACTAAAAAAATCTTCTTCTCAAGAACCACTGGGCCAGGAAAGCTGAAACTTATGTGGAAGCATCCTTGGGTAGTGTAGATATTAAATTTTTAAAATCATGACCCCCGGGGGTAGGGCGGGGCCACAATAGGAAATCCAAGTTTTACATAGAAATATAGAGAACAAATCTTTAAAAATCTTCTTCTCAAGAACCACTGGGCCAGGAAAGCTGAAACTTATGTGAAGCATCCTTGGGTAGTGTAGATTTTAAATTTTTAAAATCATGACCCCCGGGGGTAGGGCGGGGCCACAATAGGGAATCCAAGTTTTACATAGAAATATATAGAACAAATCTTTAAAAATCTTCTTCTCAAGAACCACTGGGCCAGGAAAGCTGAAACTTACGTGGAAGCATCCTTGGGTAGTGTAGATATTAAATTGTTAAAATCATGACCCCCGGGGGTAGGGCGGGGCCACAATAGGGAATCCAAGTTTTACATAGAAATATATAGAACAAATACTTAAAAATCTTCTTCTCAAGAACCACTGGGCCAGGAAAGCTGAAACTTATATGGAAGCATCCTTGGGTAGTGTAGATATTAATAGAGTAGATATTAAATTGTTAAAATCATGACCCCTGGGGGTAGGGCGGTGCCACAATAGGGAATCCATGTTTTACATAGAAATATATAGAACAAATCTTCTTCTCAAGAACCACAGGGCCAGGAAAGCTGAAACTTATATGGAAGCATCCTGGGATAGTGTAGATTCTAAAGTTTTAAAATCATAAAAGGGAAGGGGGTAGTGGGGCATGATAGGTATAGCAAGATGGGGAATCTGGTAAAGAACTGCATCACCCAAGTTACTCAGGTGAGCGATGTGGCCCATGGGCCTCTTGTATTATTTTAAATTTATATTCCAGTTAATCTGAAATACAAAGTCTATTTTCACTTCCAGATTTCTGCCTGCATTACTAAGAATTGGTACATGGAATGTGTTGATGTTCTTGAGTTATGAGCAAATAAAACTTCTTATTCAGCCACCTTTGGCACAAATTACTTCACATTCTAGGGACGTTGAAAAAGCAACGCAGATCCTCTTCAAAGACAAACATACATAAATTCACATTGGAACTAAATCTACACATGTACATGTATATATAAATGAAGATTTAATACACCCTAAATGATAAAATGTAGTATCAACAATTCAGTCAAGTTCTATTTTGATAAGTGCAATAAAATTTATCATCTTCAGAAAAGAAATTCATTACAGTGTTAAACTTAATCAAGTAAATATTGCAGGATTTGAAGTTGTTACCATATTGATATAAGATTGTTAATATTTAAAATGCTATTGTAAAACAACCTTTTCTTATGTGTATGTGTAAACTCCTTTTACTGTTTTAAATCACAATGTAATAAATCTATATTGTTGGAATTGTTATGCCGTATAGTTTATAGTTATGTTATAGTTTTATTTCATGTTTTTATACCATGGTTTAGCCAAGTTGACTTGTATATTTTTAATATGTATATGACAAGTTATTTATATACGGTGTACAAATAAATATTGAATATTTTCTTTTTTTGTCATGACATGTATTGTTTCATATTTGAAATAAAATATAAACTAAAATATTTTAAGTTTTAAATAACAATAGTTTGGTATTTTCATTTAATGCATGAATGATCAAGAAAGATAGGCAAGGATAACACATCTCTAAAATGCCATATTTATTGTAGTATAGATCTTTTTCTCCGTTTACATGAGGAATACTTTTACCACTGGATTATAATTCTGCAGAATCACAATTTCTATTTGATCTATTGTTAGAAATTTTTATTGTTATTTTAGTTTGACTCAGGATTCCTTAAATGTACTCTAAATACACTAGGGAAATTTTTGCAGGAAATTTGTAACCAAATTGAAATACAAAGGGTAAATTAAAATGACACAGAAAAATGTAATTTTTCAATACACCCTAGTAGTACCCTAATGAATGTACATGTATATTGAAAGGTAAAAAATGAAATGAAGGGTTAACACAATGCTTACATTAAGCATGGAACATGGAATAGGGAAAGAACTTGTAGACTGGATAAGGAACTACCTAAGTGGAAGGAAACAACAAGTATCCATAAACGGGGCAACATCAAAATGGCATAACGTAACTTCTGGCATTCCACAGGGGTCAGTAATTGGGCCGATAATGTTCGTTATATTTATCAACGATCTCCCTGATATCGTGAGCTCTACTGTGTACCTATTTGCCGACGACACGAAAATCTTCAATATAGTTAAGGGTAGGGAAGATAAAATGACACTTCAAAGAGATCTTGAGAAACTAACAGAATGGAGTAACACCTGGCTCCTAAAGTTCCATCCAGATAAATGTAAACACATGCACATTGGAAAGAAAGACCCAGACCAAGACTTTGAGTACGAGCTGTTAGGACGCACTCTGGAGAAGGTACAAGAGGAAAAAGACATAGGAGTCATCATAGATGAACAACTCAGCTTTGACAGACACATAAGCGAGAAGGTGAAAAAGGCAAACTCTATTTTTGCAATGTTAAGGCGAACGTTTCAACATTTGGATGAAGAAACTTTCATTCCTCTTTATAAGACACTTGTCAGGACACATTTAGACTATGCGAGTTCGGTCTGGTTCCCTTTCAAATCAAGACACATAGAGATGATTGAAGGAGTGCAGAGAAGAGCTACCAAGCAGATTCCAGGATTGGCAAAATTAAGCTATGAAGAAAGGTTGAAGAAACTAAAACTACCAACGCTGAAGTACAGGCGCCA
The DNA here is from genome assembly GCF_032062105.1 of Saccostrea cuccullata. Classification (NCBI taxonomy): domain Eukaryota; kingdom Metazoa; phylum Mollusca; class Bivalvia; order Ostreida; family Ostreidae; genus Saccostrea; species Saccostrea cuccullata. The sequence goes on from NW_026923075.1 coordinate 120,873, forward strand.
CCGAGGAGATATGATTGAAGTATACAAAATAACAAGTGGAAAGTATGACCCATTAGCAGCAGACTTTATCAAGTTAAGGAGAGACCACGTTATGAGGGAACAAGGAAGAGGGAATTCCAAGAAGCTATTTGTACAGAGACCGAGACTCAATATAAGAAAATTCAGCTTCAGTGTTAGAACTGTCAGTCTATGGAATAGCTTACCAGAGGACGTTGTTAGTGCTAAAACTCTGAATACTTTCAAGAATAGACTAGACAACTTCTGGAAGGACCAGGATGTGCTCTATAACTACAAAGTAGACTTTAAAACCGATTACACCGGTAGTCACCCAAGTAGTTACAAAGCAAGTTTGGAGTCCGACGAAGAGGACCTTGACAGGACCTGTGTTGGAAAAATACCATAAGTAACCATAAGTAAGTATTAATGTAAATACAAATACATACATGTATGTACAAAAATTTAAAGATAAAGAAACTGGTTCACAAACAAAGCAAGATACTTTCAATTCAACAGTTGAAGTGCATTGTATGAAGTTTGAGATGAGCTGCCTTTTTTTAGAAAAATAAAAATAAAATGTGGTTCCAACTACAATTTAGTCAAAAACTACACCATGGGCAGCCTTCCTCTTTTTGCTGGTCGGATTCACAACACTCATGCCGACTTTTTTGGGTTTGGGTTTGGCATGGGATTCTCTTTTAGAGCCTATATCTAGGGCAGAATTTCCTGCACCAGTATTAGCAGTTTGGGACTTCAGGGTGTCTATGGTCTTGTTTGCTACTGCAAGCTCTTCTTCAAGTTTTGAAGAGGACATTGCTAATTTAAACAAAAGTTCTTGTAGTTCTGTTTTCTTCTCAGCGGCCTTGCATTCATATAGGTCAAAAGTCAATGCACTCACTCCCTTTCCAATGGTAAGAGTAATTTTGTTTCCAATCATTGCAACAGAAAGATCTCCATCTGTAAAGCCTTTCCTGTTAAAAATAATGTAACTATTATATTAGACTAAATACAAATCATTGTCTATATAAATTAAAATTTTTTGGGGAAAAACTCCTGCATTCCTGCAAAGTGCCTATGTACAAAAATGTTTTAATTAAAACAAAAAGATATTTTATAGGATCCAAACAATTTTTATGCTATATAATTGATAAAGGGAAATTAATTTCTTTGGCTGAAATATGTTCATGTCAAAAGATATCTCATCCTTCAATGATCATTTTTTTTTTCTTTCAACATTTTCCATGCAGTTTTTGATTTATCTAACTTGGACTCAAACATGTGCCTCAAACTTTCCTGATTATTCTTTAAATCAAACACCACAGATGATAGTGTATTTAGATTTCCTGACACAGAGTCAGAACATGTTTGTTTTGGTGCCACATATACCGGACGGTATTGTTATTCAGTGCCATTTCCTTGAGCTTTCTTTCTGAGGTTTTCATAACCGAGATTCACTGTATTTTATAATATACAAATGTAATTTCATTGGAAAATATCCTACTTCTGATAAAATTTATAAATCTAATTTCCCCTATCAATTTAAATGATAAAATTAAAACGCTATTGGACACGCAGAGCTTTTTTTACCTAATTTTCAATAAAAATGCCTCATTTGATGAAGTCTCTGACAATTCTCTATGTGACTCAAATTCATCTTCATCCATCTCAAGCCGCCAGATATCAAGACCGTCCGTCACATTAAGAGACCAATTTGTTCCCATTTTTGTAAAACAAATGAAACGCTGACGTCCATTTTCGACTATTTTGTGTAAATCAATAACCTTTGCCCCCAAAATACTGTCTTTGTAAGATGACATTATTTAGGCGGTAGGTCATTCAGACGAAAAAAGATTTTTAGTGTTATGACACTTGTTATCAGTTTCTCTTTTTCATGGAGGCAGACATCTTGGATATTTTCCCCAAAACGAAATAAATAAATTTTACCATATTTTCTTACTTTGAAAAAATGAGCAAACTTTCTAAAAATATTTTTATGCAAACAAGCATTTATATTTAAATTTGTTTTTTTAAGATATGTAAATGAAAAATCGCAGATATTCGTTTTACCATTTCTTATTCCGTGTTTTCAATTAGCAACCATCGTAAACAACATGGCGGACGAAACAAAAGAAAACGCAGGTAATTTACAAGTTATTCCACTTGTATATAATTTTCCTCTTCATTTATTAGAGGTAGTCTGACATATTGTTTTCACAAAGAGTTAAAACATCTAAATATATATGTGTATCATTTAGTTGAATGCATTCTGAAGCACATGTCATCCAAATTCATATAACCACATGGGGAATGTGTTTTTTCTATGATTTTGAATTTTATGCCAAAAACCTGTTCGTCTCTTAAAACTATTTACTGCAAATTTAAACAAAATATATTATTTTTTTCTCATATTTCATATATTAAAAGATTTTTGTCTCTTTGTCTTATACAGATTCGCTCATTGCGGATATCCACAAAAGAATAACAGAAGCTTTTGAAATATTCGACAATGAAAACAATAAAACAGTGGATGTAAGGTTGGTAACAACAATGCTTTGCTATTTAAACAACAAAATGAAACGATTAATCCACATTTATGATAAGCCAAAATTTTATTGAGGGCCAGGAGTATGTACACGGCATGATCTCAAACATGGTAGGATTTAGCTATCAAAAAACTTTTAAGTGTATAACTTTTGGATGGATGACAGTTTCTTAATTGTTACACTAGTGTAACCTATCCAAAGTTTACACAGGCTCACCATTGCTTAACTTGTCTGAAATAGAGGACAACTCTTCCACATACTGGAAAAATCTAATTCACTAGTGGGGTAGCGGAATATAAGACAAGAATGTAAGATATTTGTAAGACATTTTGGGCTTCTTGCCATAAAGCTTTGATCCAGCACTTAGAAAATAGATCTGGGTGAAGTTATTATGCAAAAATTAAAGTAAGAAAATATCATTTTTGGCATTTTATGTTCATGTAATTGTCAAATCTTCTAAAGCATATGCATTAAAAAAAAAAATAAACACCACTTCTTCACTATCTTTGTCCCATACATTGACTGATCAGTTTTACATTATATAACAGAGAGGTTGGCACTATCATTCGTTCTCTGGGCTGTTGTCCCACAGAGGCTGAGCTCACAGATATGCTGGTAGAGGTAGGTGGATTGTGCACAAAATTTACATATATATAGGGGTAATTAAATTTTCAATTTTACTATTTTAAAAAAGTTTGTTTCATTTTTTCAAATTAAATTTTCACTTCTGTGGTATTATTCTTAGTGCTGTGCGATATTACCGGTTAACCGGTGTATCCCAATTTCGTTCTTCACAATACGTATCGCGGTATTTTTTTGTGAATACCGGTTCGGGTTCGATATGCTCTAAATTGTTACAAAAAGAGTTATTTTGCCCAATCAGAAACCAGAGACATGACTCTTTCAAAAACGAAACGATGATAACTGTTATATGAAACCCCTTCATGTTAAAGCTGAATCTGAGTATTGCAACTTAATTGAATTCAACAAGTTGCCACAAAAACAAAACTTATCTTGCCGCTTGCACCGACATAACGCGATCAGGCAATTGGAATATCAACTTGAGAACACATGTAATTTGAGTTTGTGTTTTCATTTAACCTTGACAAAAAGCAAAAAATTATTAGATATTTATATCGTGATATATTGCAATACAAAATATAATATTGCAATATATCGCGATACAATTTTTCTGTCGCGATACCCAGCACTAATTATTCTACATGTACATGTACTATGTCCAATTTTATTAATTTTGCTTTCAGATTGAAGAAGAGGATGAGGCAGGCTATATTAGATTTGAAAAATTTCTATCAATGATGACAAAAGTTTTGATGGAAAGGAGGTTAGTTACCACTTTCTTATCCTGATCAACTTTTATTGTTATGCCCCCCTTCGAAGAAGGGAGGGCATATTGCTTTGCTGCTGTATGTCGGTATGTTGGTCTGTCGGTCCATTTAGTTTCCGTTCATTTTCTTCACAATTATTGCACATACTGAAATGAAATTTGATATATAGATTTATCAGATGAATATCTAGGCCAAGATCTGTTTTGGGTACGATTGCGCCGTTTTGGACAGAGTTATGCCCCGTGGACTTAGAAAAATTCAAATTATTTGTCGTTTCCATTCATTTTCTTGGCAGAGGTTGCACTTACTGAAATGAAATTTGGTATACAGATTTATCAGATAAATATCTAGGACAACTTCTGTTTTGGATACAATCGCACCATTTTTGACAGAGTTGTGTGCCCTTGGACTTGGAAAAGTTCCAATTTTGGAGAGGGAGGCATAAGTGTTTTACAAACATCTCTTGTTAAACACAATATTTTTTATTTTTCTGACCTTAACTGTTTGAAGAAAAACAACTTTTTACCATTTCAGGTACAAACCTTCACCAGAAGATGTTCTCTTAAAAGCATTTCTTGTGTTAGACCAAGAGGGAAAGGGGTATCTTACACAAGATGAACTAGCCAAGTATATGACAGAAGATGGTAAATACTTCAACTTTTGCTCTATTTCTACAGTATTCTGCATAGTTTGTATGTACTTCACAATCTTTTTAAAACTCAATAGCCTGACACCAGGACATAGAGCCCAAATTATGGCCCATATTACATGTATAGGATGATTGAATATTTTTAAAAAAGTCCTTGCCAAATTGGCACTAGCAAGAAAAAGAAAAATACTTTAGACACATACTGGAACAAGGGCATGGCAAGGTGGAGCATCCTTTAAAAAAAGCTGATCTATAAATCTAGGCAGTATTTGATATCATTCCCTATGCAATAAAATCACTTCTGTTTCACACATAATTAACTCATTTACCAATAAACACACTCACAATTGTGTTACTATATCCCCTCCAACTCTGATGCAAGGGGATAATAAACTACCAATACATATATGAGATTCTTTACCCCTTTAAACTTGTGTGCTTTACAATAGTTTAAGATCAATTTTGAGAAAATCTTTTACTGAATTAACAGATAGTGTCTTAGAAACATTTGAATGAATGTTACATATATCTTGACAATTTTTATGACAATATGGTTTCTTTCTAGGTGAACCATTCCAGCAGGAAGAATTAGAAGAAATGCTTTCAGCTGCTGTAGATCCAGAAAAAGGGACAATTTTATATAAAGAGTATGTGTCCAGGATGGCTGTTGAAGAAGTGTGAGGGGTGGGCAATACAATATCCAAAAATTGAACATGCAGAGACCATAATTGTGTGAAACATTCCCATTATATGATATTTAAGAAGAAAAAGGATTATGGGGAATACCTATATACATGTGTATTATTCACAAACCAAGTGTGTGAATGTTGAGGATGATTGAAAATAATTAAGAATGCAAGGAAGGATGATTCAATAAAACAAGGGATAAGAAATGTGTAGGTTTTTCCAGTTTTTGTTTTTTCCTGAAGTCATTGAATGTTTTGAGTAAATTAGCTATGCAGTGGGAAACAAATAGAGTAGTTTATCATTCTTAATTTTTGAAAGGAATATAAATATATATTTGAATTTTGAACTAAATCTTTTTCAAAAATTTACGTTTTTTATCTTAACTACTTTCAAACTATAAAGCTACACTTTGGTATATCTAACACTGATATCTTGAATACCATGTATATGTCACTGATTTGGAAGTCCCAAGCACTTTTTCTTTAAGTATTCTACCCTTCCTATTTTGGGCCTTGTGATGTCTCACATTTTTTCTTGGTCCCATTTAACTTAACATTACTGCATGTTTACCAAATGATGGATAGAAAACTGCAGTTGTAGAATTATAAGGGTGCAGCTTATGGAATGATTAATAAATATATTAAGAAACAGCAACTGTATTCTTAAAATTTAAAATTCCTGATTATCCAAAAACCTGTAAATAATATCCTTGTATTTATTTTACCTAAGGCAGTAAAGAACAACTCAACACTGAATGTATATCTAAACAATAATGGAGCTTGTGTTATATAAAATGCCAGCCTTCAATGAATGCAAATATATATCATGAAGGCATGACCTTAACTTCAAAACAAACAGCAGTTGCAGACAAAAGTTTTCATTAATCTTAAAGTGACAGATAAAGATAAGCTTTCTAAATTTTCTGCAGCAGGCCAGATAATTAATCCCAAGGGATTAATTGTACTTCTCTCTCATCATTTTATTCTTTAATTTATAATAAGAACTTTTTCAGTAATGATAGAATGAGGTTTTTATCCTACTGCCTTAAAAATTAAAAATATTTTTTGAAGCCAAAAAAAAAAAAAAAATAATAATAAAAAAATAAATAAAGTAGGGTATTTCAACAAAAATAAAGTAAAAAACATTTATACTTCAATCCACATTTCAGAGTGTTCATAGCATTCCTAATGGACTTAACTTCAAAACAAACTTCATTTGCAGACAGAGGTGGTAATTAATCTCAATGTGACAGATAAAGATAATGCTTTGGATTTTCTTCAGGAGGAAAGCTAATTAATCCCAAGGGACTCATTCATTGCTCTATTCAGTTTACAATGGGAACATTTTCAGAAGTTATCTCTCTTTGCCAATTCATTCTTATATAAAGTAAAGGAATCTACCCCACACTCAGCTCCAAACCAGAGGACATAGAAAAACAAACTTAACATCAAAATATGTCTTTTTGCCTACTGAACTACCATACCAAATTTGAACTTAATTGGACTACAATTAGGAAAAAACAGAAAATTTGTGGACGGAAGAATACACACACAATTTTATCAAATCCTTGCGGGGCCCTAATAATGCTTGTATTTGCCTTAAGATTAATTTTACAGAGTAAATTTAAAAGGAAGTACTCGTACATAAACAGCATCTGTTCACTGCTCTATAGGTGGATTCAGTGCATACTATTAAACGTGCAGCTGTTGTGAGATATAAACTCCTTATTTTCTGGACAAGAACACTGGTATGAATTTTTTAAGCATAATTATGCTGCTTTATGCATCAAATCTATAACAAGCCATAGTGTACAGTGCAATCGGCCTATCATATCCTTGGATGCCAGAATGTTTCAAAGAAATAAATTTTATCAGGCAACGTTTAAGATTTAAGAATACACACACAATTTTATCAATGAAAGGCAAGTATTCTTAATGTAAATTTTTTTAAACTGAACTCCATACATTTGATAAATTATTAACTACCAACCCATTTAAATTGTCCGAGTTCACTTGTTCATGAATGTAAAGCCCCTTCTACAACAAGGCATTTTGCATTGTATATCGTGACTTCTAAAGCCAGCTCCATATTATCAACTACCCTTTAGTGGGTTATTTTAGCAGGGTGCTAATTTTGGCTTCTTTTGGCATTTTGATGGTAGCCCACTAAATTTTAATCACTAAAATATTCATTACTCTTCTTAGTGTTCACCTGCAAAGAGCTAAAACACGTACTGTTTGCTAAAATAAATTAGGCAAAATTTCTTGGCATCAACCTTTAAGCAGGCAAAATGCCAAATTTAACACCCGCAGAGATGACTCGCTATACAGTGCCTTGTTTCTAAGAAATTCATCCCTCTCCTATCCACTGCCTTAATCTGACTAATGCCAGCCCTCTATTATCCCAATGCAGTTCTATATTCGTAAGCACATATGGTATTTCTTCTGAAATCCTAATTGACATTTGACACATGAGGGGATTTAATAGTAACTCAGGGTCAGTGCAGAGATTGTATTTTTTCACTCTTTAGAACAATCTACCTGAAGTCTAAATTATCATTCTTTTGTATTAAAAAATACAGCAAAATGATCCTAGTCTGACAAAGTCCCAGGTATACTATCCCTTAAATGATCAGGACCTTCTCTTGAATATAGCCTGCCTTCTACTATTACTTTTAAAGCCTGAATAAAGCCATCCCCAAACAATTGACTACCTTAGTACATGTACTGTTAAAGTCAGCCCAGCACAACTGTTATCCAATATTTTAGTCAGAATAAAGTTGTTCCTGCTATTGACCATCATCACCAGTAGTCTGATCCAAGTCCAATATACTATCCTATATCACAGTCACATTAAATTTCAAGTAGAAAAAAAAACTCAGAAAAGTTTAATGTTTTATTAATCTTTTCTCACAACAAACAGACCCTATGCTGTATATAATGTGTAACAGGGTTTTTGATCACCAGTGAAAATGAATAAATAATTGAATTAAAGAAAATACAATACTGGTGTTTTTATGACAACACCCAGACTTCCTGTACTGGTACACTGAAAATAGTACAAAAATAAAAGTATCATGGCTCTACCTAGAGCAGGTCCTAATGAAACGGGAGAACGGGTATTACATAGTAATATACTGATTACAGGTCTGGAGAATCTACACAGATTTCACAAACCACAAGAGAACATGCTAATGGTTTGGCAGTAACTCTCCTCACACACACCTGTAAAAAGGATTGGGTTTATTTATAGGCCACAATGTCAATAGAAATAGAGCAGTTGTTGAAGATAAAATCAAATTTTACAGAAAGTGGTTTTTAAAGAAAATAAATTATTTAAATACAAATGTAATATCTTCTTACCATATCCAACTGAACCTGTGATAACCAAAAGATAAGTAAAAACTCAAAATAATTTCTACAGCTCAATAAAAATTCTTTTAAAATGTTTCAGAAATGTGCATCTTTTTTCATCAAGAAAGTCTGTGTTTGCTACCTAGTACATGTATTTGCACATATCTTCTCAGATGAAAATTTTTATAATAAATTAAACTTATGATAGTCAAATCTTAAACAATGAAATAACACTTGTCTAACTTGAAAGATTAGAATTCCTTTTTGTTATTTTTTTTTATTGTTAATATACTAACTTTAAGCTTGTTTGAATATGATTTGTTGAAAAACAAAAAAAATATTGCACAGGGTTTTCAAGCATTTAAACTATATACATGTACTGTAAATCACTTGCTTTTTGCATGATGTTCCGGTTAAGGGTTAATTATGTTTTCTTATTAACCATCAGCAATGAATGATTTTTCATTATTATTCAGGTATATTTGAATTCTGTGTTGAAACAATCTCACAAAGGATTTACAGAAAAATAAATTAAGTTATACCAAATAATACTTGATCTACACTTAAATAATGAATATTTTTGCTTCAACTACACTCTGACTTTTACTATGTATGTTAATTTGAGCAAACTGAAAAAAACAACAAGAATACTCTGAGGTCGTTTAAGCACTACAGTAATTTGGTTAAAATGGAGTCTGAAATAATTCATGAGTCACATAATCCTTTAAAAAAAATCAGTATAGATTTAAGATCATTGAGACAATTCTTTCAATAAATATATTTCTCAGTACATATTTATCTGGTAATTGCATACAGTCAGTAAGCTCTCTTTCCAAAGTGCCATTTATGTTACAAGTGATGATATGTACATAATTTTCTTTCATACCAACAAATAATTTAAATATATCCTGAATCACAGATACCAAACTCACTTGAATTTTTGGCCCCCTAGTATATACCGATATAAAACTCAAGCGATTTTGGAGCCTGTGTCCTGAATGGATGTATCTACCCTGGTATATGTATTTTGACATACCCTGGATAGTCATGCTTAAATATATGTAGTTTTGACTTATCCTGGATAGATATTCCTAAATATTTAGACATATCCTGGATAGACACTGCTACATTTAGACTCAATAGTCTGGATAAACATTTCTACATGTTCAAATATATCTTGAATAGACATTTTCTTAATGTATTTCGACATAATCTGGATAGACATACCTACATATAGTAAAGCTATATGTTTCCTGGATAGAAATACATATACGTAGTTTTCACACATCCTTGATAGACACACCTACACATGGTTATGAGTGACATAATTGAAAATGTAGTTTATAGACATTTCCTTGGAGGACAAACCTACATGTAATTTAGACATATCCTGGATACTAACATTTCCTTGAATGTTGTAGTTAACTTCCATGTTGTTTATTTTGTAATCTTGAAGTGATATGATTTGTTTGCCTTAATGGTGTAGCTTAAATAAGAGTAAACAACAAAAAGCTTCTGGTTTTACAAACACTTGATGTGTCAGGATTGATTTTCAAGTGAACTTTCAAAGGTTTTATTATTTGGTTCATATATACCTTCAAATTTAGTAAAGAATCCTTACTTTTGTAGCATATGAGTATCTAAATACATGTATATTATATCATGATTGTGGTGCACTTTTTCAGAAAGTAAAACAAAGAAGTAAAATGAGGATTAGTATAAAATAGGATCAGCGAAAATAAGACCTCTACGGAAGAAGGGGGAAAGAATTGGCAACAAGTCAGGGGCCACAAAAAATAAAAACAAAACAAACAAACAATAAAAATATATTATGGAGAGACCAGATCTTTGATTGTAAGTATAACAAATGTCTAAAAGGACATTGGAAATATACTATCTCTTAAAAAAAAATCTAACACAATAAAAAAAAAATCTTTTGTGTATTCTTTATAAATCTTGGAAAAATTCAAGTTTATTTTAATGCAATGATTTCCAAAAAAGTTTAAGGGAAGTGTTCATCTAGCTAAGGTTTTTGATCTTTTTTGGTTACATAAACTTGTTCTTCCCTTACTTGGGGCATGTAGTATAACTGACAGCCTTTTCCATATTTAGAAAGCTCTTATATTATATATAAGCTTAAGAAAAGTTTTTTAAAATGGTTTTTCGAAATCTTAATAAAACAAATAGGAAATTGGTGTACATGCACATATACTGTGGAATTGTTCAATAACAAAAACTTCAGAGATAACAACATAATCTGATTGTTCAAAAGTTTCAAACAATGCCATATATCTAAATTATTCACAGAAATTTGTTTGATATTAGCAAAATCATGTAAGGAAAAAATATAATCAAAATGCTGATTATCTAAAGAAAACGTAGAGTTGATTTAATAATAATAATAAAATTCCTCATCACTGGTGACCGGATTGTATGATACAAATTAACAAGATACAGTGTTGGTAAAATAATCAGATCTGTGGTTTATTTTATGAGCTTGATCCAAATAGCAGAATAAATGTGGTGGTATGTAGGTTAACTGTATGGCACAACACTGGTAGCTGAGGGGGTAACATGATCTGCTGAGGATCATGGGTAATGATACTGGTCACCAATCAGTGTCCATCAGACCTGTATTCTCCATTATGCTGCACATTCATTGGTTCTGATACCTTCTAGAGAATGCACGTGAAATACCAAGACATTATGAATCCCAGGACACAAAATCTGCCTTACACTCATAATGTATCTGAAAGACTTCAAGGTTTGACTTAGAACACACTTTGAAATGTTGGAGAATATTTTTTCTCATTGTTTTTTGCAGCTATCAAATGTCCACACTTTGTTCAAGTCCAATCAAACTCTCCTTGCCTACTGTACAAATAGTCTTGCAATGGAATGTTAAGCCAAGGATCTGAGTTCTGATCAGAATAAACATTGATCATTTGGTCAAATCTATGAGAACATTTTATGTATAAAACATAAATAACAATAAAGCTGTACTATAACACAAGACAGGATCCTCCAGTTTGCCAGTTTACAGTTCTTTGTGTACAAGCTTTGGAATGTCTACCATTGAAGATTCACTGTGTGAACACAGGGGGTGGATCATAGGTTTTGGTAGGTGGGGCTGGGTCCTGCCCAGCTACACCTCGGTGTCGCGCTGTATATGGAGGGCATCCATCTGTTCCAATATAAATGCTATGGTGTTTTTACGAATCAGTCCCAAATGAGACTTCAGGACAGCATTTTGTTCATTACTAGCTTCCAAGAGTTCCTTCAGTTTTGCATTCTCTGCCATCAACTTGTCCCTGGCCTGCAGATAAAGCATAGAAAAATCTGTTAAATTGTCTTAAATAATAATGATAAACAAAATTTAAAACAGTATTATTAAGTCAAGTTTCAGGGGAAACAGTTATAAACAGAAATGTTTTGTAAAATAAAAGTGTGGTGTTTTTACAGGGGGCAAAACTGTGTATAAATCAAAATATGTAAAGTCTTCAAAAAAATTGTTGGAAGAAAAAAATAATTTGAGAAGTTTCCAATGAAATCATTCCATTGCACATAAAAAAAGAATTAAAAAAAAATATGCCTTAAAAGAATTCATTTCAAATGTATATTTTTCATAGGATCTAACATTAAGGATAATAAGTCTACTAGTTAATAGTTTTTGGAACCAAACACTTCTACTACAGTTCTCTGAACAACAATTTGTACACAACATTTTGTTACTTCTAGGACATTCTACTACATTAGTGCTATATTGATTACTAATATTCTTCAACTTAAAACACAAAAACTTTTGAAAATACCACATAGATTACATAAATTGGTATCAGAATTGATTTTGTACTTGCATACAATATATCTTAATTCTTTCATGTCAATTAGATTATTAAATTTAAGCCATAATTATGCTTTTTTGTGCCAGTATTCAAAAATATTTCATGCAAAGACTTTATCAAAGAAGTAGAAAGTCATATTTTCACAAGGCTATGTTACTATTTTTACTGTTTTTGAAAATAGCAATGCAAGAGAAAGTTGTTATTATTGATTTAGTGTGAAATCATAGAGCTGTTTCATCTTGTAGAAATTCATACAATACATATAGCCCAAAATTAATTTCGATTTTGTTCAGATTTTATTTACAGTCATACTCAAATTCTAAAAAAAAATGACAATGAAATGAACAACATCAAATGAAGTAAATATGGAGGGGGATACAAAGAAACAAGCACAGATCAAAGAGGGGAGTATCCATGGCAACTTACTGTGCTTCCTCCTGATTGGTCGAAGACTAAATACAAATAAGAAACAATACGGAGCATAAAATTCACTCCATACCTAGCAAATAATCTATGACTACCATGAAATTGCATAAAATTGGTTGAGACTTGATTAGAAGATTTTGATGAATGAAAATTTAGGCCCTCATCAACACTAACCTCATCCGTCTGGGCCAGCCGTGTGAAGACGTCTTCTTGACCTTCGTAAAAATCCTCGTCCCCGTTCATGTTTGAGGGACGGAGGTCTGTGAAATACACTTCCTCTGTCTGTGTTCCAACACTGACACGTGACCTCTTCTGTCGCTGTGAAGCTTTCCTTCGTCCCGGGTAGGTTCCTACCTCGTGTGAAGATGGGCCTATCAACAAATAAAACATGTATCAGTAGATATTCCAGTCATTGAGCTGGAAAGTGAAAAAAAGATGAAAACAAAGCTAGTGAGTAAATAACTGTTAATACATGTCTATCACATTTTATGAAAGGCAGGTACTGCAGCATTGATATACCTTTTCAAAGTCACGTTAGGGACATCTGACCGTTTGTTCATTTGACTCACAGTTTAGTACATCTGGCCGTTTGTTCAGTTGACTTACCATTTGGTTCATCTGGCCGTTTGTTTAGTTGACTGTTTGTTTAGTTGACTTATCGTTTTGTACATCTGGCATTTTATTTAGTTGACTTACCATTTGGTACATCTGGCCGTTTGTTTAGTTGACCTACCATTAGGTACATCTGGCCATTTGTTTAGTTGATTTACCATAAGATATATCAGGCCGTTGATTAGTTGACTGTTTGTTCCGTTGATTTACCATTTGGTACATCTGGCCGTTTGTTTAGTTGACCTACCATTTGGTGCATCTGGCCATTTGTTTAGTTGATTAACCATTAGATATATCAGGCTGTTTGTTTTGTTGACTTACCATTAGTACATCTGACCGTTTCTTTAGTTGATTTACCATTAGATATATCAGGCTGTTTGTTTTGTTGACTTACCATTAGTACATCTGGCCGTTTCTTTAGTTTATTTACCATTAGATATATCAGGCTGTTTGTTTTGTTGACTTACCATTAGTACATCTGGTTATTTGTTTAGTTGACTTACCATTTGGTACATCTGGCCGTTTCTTTAGTTGATTTACCATTAGATATATCAGGCTGTTTGTTTTGTTGACTTACCATTAGTACATCTCGCCGTTTCTTTAGTTTATTTACCATTAGATATATCAGGCTGTTTGTTTTGTTGACTTACCATTAGTACATCTGGCCGTTTCTTTAGTTTATTTACCATTAGATATATCAGGCTGTTTGTTTTGTTGACTTACCATTAGTACATCTGGCCGTTTGTTTAGTTGACTTACCGTTTGGTAATTCTGGCCGTTTGTTTCCTGCTGCCTGTTGTTTGTTCCGACACTCCATCACAACCAAGTCTTTACAATGTTTATGAGCATTAATACCACAATCTAAAAATGTATGGAATTCTAGCTAATTATAGTTTGCCAATATAATAAGCTTTTATTTACCAAAAAATGTGACTGAATTCAAATATATAAGAAAAAGAAGAAGCTGGGGGCTATATTTAATAGGTTATTTAAATTCTTCATCTTAAACAAACATTAAATGGACGTATTTTGTATTGTTCAATAAATGAACCTTATGTTCATGTTTTAGATTACTGCCAAATTAATTAAAGACCACACACTGTGTCAACAAATAGAGATATAAAGCATCATATCATTTCGATGTTTAACATTTCTTAAATTTATTAAATGTCTGGACTTATATGGTTCATACAAGTTCTTATGATAACCTTGCTTGGGAAACTACTCATCTATATTTTCATTTCAAGATATAGGCATGTAATTTTATGTAAGAATTTTCTTTTCTTTTTCATTAGTTTTGTATCTTGTAGTCCATGCCATATTTCATATCCAAGTTGAACACATTGAATACTGAATTCCAAATATCTGATACATATTTACCACTATTTGATGATCCATTAAAAGTAATTTTTTAAGATTCCATGTAAATCAATTATATATATTCTACTAGTTCTGCTTATAAAGCATAGATAATTGTAAGGTACATTACCTTTGCATTTCCAGCCTTGCTTGATCAAACCCCATAACTGAAAAATAAAACAAGAAAATGAAATATTTGTTGTCTAGTTTTTTTCCCTCCTGGCTGTTAGACATTGTAAAAATGATGTTCATACTAGGACTTTAAACTATAGAACAGTCCAGTATAACTGTCTCTTTTCTTTTATCACCTAATTAAGCATTGGTGTATATTTTAGGAAATACTTCCAGGCTAGTAAGAATGCTAAAAGCACCTGGCTTTCTCAACTTTTCCACTGTCAGTATTTCACTCTCATAATTATTTGATATTTAAACTTACTCGTGTTTTCATGAGAACATTTCTAACTCTTCAATAACCAGGTAATGACGTGAATTTTCTCACAGAGCATGATTACAATCCACAGAATTAGCTACTGTAGGATTCTTCCTCTTTGAAGGTATGATTACCATTATTTGTCTCTTCCAAGATGAACAAACCCCACTACTGTAAAGGAATACCTAACACTTTCCTGCAGAGTTTAAACACCACATAACAATGGCTGGAAGATCTGCTTACACATCAATGTCACAATACACATTATATCGACCTGAACTGTCCCCCGCTAAGTCAATTATACACATCCATTTCTCAATTAAAATACAAATGTTTGTTTATTCAGGAAATTCCCCAATACCTTTCAGGTTTAAAGGATAATCTGTCTTACCATAATCAGATATTGTGAAGGTAAATCATGCTCGTATTTATTTCTCAAAAATTAAACAAGCAAAAATAATAGAAAAACAAAGATAATTTTGAAAGTATATATTTAGGCATGACAAACCAAAATGTCACTGTTCATAAAAAAAATATTTAAAGACATTTATTTTACCCCAGTTAGTACGTCCATTATTAATGAAACTCAACTCATTTAATGATCTAGAATTAAAAACCACAAATGAATAGTCTATAAAAACAATGGTCAAGGATTACAAGTCTGTTACTTACCTGAAGTTAAAAGGTAAATGGATGAATAGTCTAGACATGCCAAATAAGCTTTCTAGAACTTAAATATGACACTCCCTGTTCTACTGCACAATATCATAATCTTATCCATTCAAACTTCTGTCAAACTTCTGTCCCGCCTGTTATTAAAGTGTTAGATGTTTAAATATGAGCTACCCAAATAATGTGCTGATTGCGTAATCTTTAGGAATACCATCCTTTGTACCCATTGACAGTTCAGACACTAAGTGCCAGTATTAAACATTCTTCTGTGATAACAGTATTATACAATGTCATCCACATCAACAACTCTAAATGTCCCCCTCAGTTTAAACCAAATTGTACCTTTATGTTTTTAAGACGGTACATTAAGGTGTGTGACAGACATCTAAGAGTACATTTAAATCAATTTTCTTTATTTAAGATCATATCTCAGAGAAAATATATTGGTCCCCTAAAACATGGACAGCTGTTTTAAACTGATTAAGGCTTTCTCCAGTTAATATCATTTACCAGGTAGTACATGTAGTAAGAATCCCATTTTATATCAACAAACCTTTATTACTTTAAATAAGTATGATGATGTTTGCTAATTACTTCTAATAAACTACTAAAAAAATCAAAAAATCAAGGCCTGTGTGAATGTGCACTGTCTGGTACATATGTGCAATCAACATTACAGAAAATACTGTCTTAAACCATCTGATATGGCACATCATAAAATGCTTACAGTGGTATCATTTGGTGTTAAAGTGTTAAGGAAGTTTTATATAATTTTACATATTGACAAGGAGCCCAAGGGTCTTAACAGTCACCTGGGTATAAAAGGGGGTAAAATTATGCAGTAATACTGATAGATCCTCTTGAGAAACCATTTCACACAGTCTAGGAGAGATGTTTAAGTCACAAACCACAGTTTGTCAGACTCTAATAGAGAACTTCAAAAGTATCCAGGGTCTACCAGAAACTATAAGCTTGGCTCCGTTACAGAGTCAGCACAAGCTGTTTCCTTAAAAACAATAACAAAACATAATTCAAACATAGATTGGAATAGGATGGAATTCCATTAGTGTGAGTACACACAAGCTCTGTACAGTGGATACAGAATGTGTAAGGTACTCACTAGTCTTGACCAGTATGTAGAGATTATGTGAAGTATTCTGCAGTTCTGCCAAGTGGATTCAGAATGTGTCAAAAACAATAGCTCTGTACATCAGTACAGATTGAGTGAATTAGAGACCTGTACAGTAAATACTGAATGTGTAAAGTAATCACTAGCCTTGTTCACTGACAGATTGTATGAAGTACTCAGCAGCTCTGTACAGTGGGTAGAGAAGTTGACAAATACTTAGTAGTCCAGGACAGTGAATACAGATTGTGTACAGTGATCAACAGCTCTGAGCAGTGAATATGAAATGTGGAACATATCATATGGTGCAGTCAAGACAAAATGTGGAACATACCACACCGCACAGTGAAGACAAAATGTGGTACGTACCACACAGCACAGTCAAGACAAAATGTGGAACATACCACACGGCACATTGAAATGAAACGTGGTACATACCACACGGCACAGTGAAGACAAAATGTGGAACATAGCACATGGTACAATCAGAGTGAAGACAAAATGTGGAACATACCACATTGCACAGTGAAGACAAAATGTGGAACATAATTAATCAAAGACCCTATGTTTTTGGTATAAAATGTGGACAAGAATTGTTCACCATATCTGTATGTACAAAATATAAAGCTTCATTACTCACCAGCCCTGTACAGTGGCTACAGAATGTGGGTTTTAGGTATGTAGTCTCATGGAAATCATGCTTAAAACTGTTCTGTAACACATGGCAATTGGCTTTGAAGAAGTAGGTCTTCATCTCAGCTTTGCTGATCATGCCATCCCTGTGATCAAACAAGAATCGATATCAAACAAAATATATTTTGAACAAAAAAGTGCAATCACATATGTTTAAAAATTTAAATTCCTATTTGTTTTATATCAGAAAATATTAGAGTTATAACACATGCAGCATTCAAATGTTGAATAAATTGAACTTACTGGTCAGCATCCAGAACACAGAATGAGTCAATGAAGGGGAAATTTCCGGCGATGGCTTTAAACTCATCATGGGAGATAAATCCGTCCTTGTCATGATCGTAATTTTTAAACACAGCCTGAAATATTGATACAATGTATACATTTATTCTGAAACAGCAATGTGGTTGTGGCTCACAATAAAAAAAAAATATTTTTTAAGGTTCTGCTTAAAGAAATTGAGTTTGAACACTTTTACAATGGTCAAATTTTCATACTCTTAATTGTTGTGACCTATGTTATAGATGTTAACTACTGTTACAAAAAAAGAGAGATTCAGACCTTGCTGTGTTTTATATAATTATGCTTTGATTTTGAAAAGATGTTTTTTTTAAAATATAGATTCAAATGACAAATGCAGTAATTGATATCATATCACAATATCAATAGTTTTGTGTGGCTGGCTTCTTTAGCCTCTAAAAGAAGGATCTTTGTTAATATAGCCAGGAAGCAATGATTGTCAATGTTAATTTATTCCAAATAGAGCAAATTATATCATCACAAAATTCAGATCTAACAATTCTTCAAACAGAGTTTTGATTTCCATCAATGACTAAAGCTAAAGTCAAGATGTTTATTCCCTGTACTTTTTGTATGAAGTCAGAATGATTGACCCAGATTCTAGAATGCTGTCCCTCCTATCACAATAGAGGGACATTGTCAACAAATATTGTTTTTACTGTTGTACTCACAGAGATGTGTGCATTGATCAATGTCTATCATGTGTTTGAAACTTTGTAAATATCAGTAGGTAAATAGTGTTCTATCCTCCCAGTTCAAAAAAGATATCTTAAAAGTCACTGTCAACAAGATTTTAAGATTGGGTAGTTTCTGTTAAGGCTACCTCAGAAAAGCAGTACTGTGGGGTTTTTTTTTTATAAATGTGATGGGAAGAAGGAGTAAAAAAGGCCTAAGACTTCTGCCTAAAGCAGTAAATTTAGCATGTATGCCTGAGAGTTACACTCCAACAAATCATACCAAGTAGTTATGGATTGACCCCAAAAAATGTTCCAATTAACAGTTTTCCTTGTAAGAGATAATTGATGTACAAATTAAAACAGTTTAAATGCATTCAGTTATAACTTTCTATCCAAAATAAAGTCTGCCTTTATTTAAACCTTAATAAAGATTACACTCTACAAAGATAAATAATTCTATTTCCTTACTTTTTGTAAAACAATGAAATCTAGTCTGAAGTTGTTCTTACTTATACTTACCTCAACCATATTTTGAACATGTTTGTTAATTGTGTTTGGATCAGGGGGACTAACTCCTGCTAGCCATTCAGCAAACACCACTGCTGGCTTGGTTGGGGTGGACGGCTAAAAATAGAGAAACAAAATACCTGAATTACACAAGATCTGCAAATCTTTCACATTCCATTCACCACATAAATTCTTTAAAAAATACATGAAATAATTAATCTCATTTCATATTCTGGGAAAAATACATCTTTTATCTTCAACTTTGCTCAAACTCTTTGGGTTTGAGTACCGGTTACTTGTACTATATCATTAACTATAACAACTTACTGTTTCACTGACAGATGATAAGGAATTTCTCGGTTCTCGTGCCAGGGAAAGTTCATAAATTTCATCTTCTGTGTAGTGCAGATCAAGTGATAACTGTTGGAAACAAATTAGAAACATTGTTAAACATTGTTCAAAGCATTAATTCACTGGAAATGGAAACATCTATCTCAAATACAAAATAGTAACATGAAATCATGTTTGCAAATCAGCTATAAACTTCACATAGACAAAAGCTTAAAGAGGATAAACCTTTAACTTGATCCTACAGTTGAAGCAGACATACCCTGAGTGTGTTGACAAGGTCCACATTAGCAGTGAATGGAATGACATCGTGCAGCTGAAGTTTGGTCAGTTCCTTCAGTGTTTGGGAAAGCTGGACCATTTTCCTGAAATTGATCAGATTTCCCTCGACTTGATCTGGTAAAGCTGTGTGTAGGAGAATCAGGTCCCTCAGGTGGACAGCTCTGAGAAATAGAGTGCTACATGTACTGGTCATACCGGTAATCAAAGATAGAAATAATAGAATCAAAAGTCTCTGACAAGATTGTAGCTCTACCGGTTTGTACTAAGAACAATGACATAGATAAGCAGAGGTTGGATTTGAAATAATGGCATTAAAGAGAACAATTATTCTTGGTTTTGTCTCCTTAACAGTCTTGTACCATGATTTATTACAATCTGACAAAAGCTATACAGTAATTTCTACTATTATCGATATTATTTCATGAGTCTTTCAACCTTGAATTAGAACCATTTGATTCATATTTCAGCTTGATCTAGTTCTTTCAATGCCATCTTACTTACAGTATAGGAATTTTGAACTCTGTGGACTTGATCTGGTTGAAGACTTTGCGATAGTTGCTGAAGTTGTTATTAGAGGAGAGAAGGTCAGTGAACTCCATCAGTGTCTAAAATAAAGACCATACCATTACTCGGAAAGTCTAAAAAATAGACAACACAAAACCCCAGCGTCTAAAACAAAGACCATCCCATTACTCTTCATGTCTAAAAAATAGACAACACAATACCCCAGTGTCTAAAACAAAGAACATCCCATTACTCTTAATGTCTAAAAAATTAAAACAACATAATACCCCACTGTCTAAAACAAAGACCATCCCATTACTCTTCATGTCTAAAAAATAGACAACACAATACCCCAGTGTCTAAAACAAAGACCATACCATTACTCTTAATGTCTAAAAAATAGACAACACAAAACCCAAGTGTCCAAAATAAAGACCATCCCATTCCTCTTAATGTCTAAAAAATAGACAACACAATACCCCAGTGTCTAAAACAAAGACCATACCATTACTCTTAATGTCTAAAAAATAAGACAACACAATACCCCAGTGTCTAAAACAAAGACCATCCCATTGCTCTTAATGTCTAAAAAATAGACAACACAATACCCCAGTGTCTAAAACAAAGACCATACTATTACTCTTAATGTCTTAAAAATAGATAACAGAATACCCCAATGTCTAAACCAAAGACCATACCATTACTCTTAATGTCTAAAAAACAGACAACACAATACCCCAGTGTCTAAAATAAAGACCATCCCATTACTCTTAATGTCTTAAAAAATAGACAACACAATACCCCAGTGTCTAAAACAAAGACAATTACAAATCTCCTAATGCCTAAAGAAAGAGATATAGGATTCCAGTTGCCTACTGTCTAAAAACAAAGACATAAAGTACATGTAACCCCTGATGTCTAAAACAAAGCAAATCACATTATCCTAATAATACATGTACCTAAAAAACACATAACCCCTAATATCTATCAGACAAATGCATAACATCAATGTCTACACAAAGACAATGACATTTCCATGGATGTCTTAAAACTCTTGAAACACAGACAATGACATTACCTCTTATGTTTTATACAATGAAAATCACATTACCCCTGATGTCTAAAACAAAGACAATCATATTACCCCTGATGGCTAAAACAAAGACAATCACATTACTCTAATGTTTAAAACAAAGACAATCACATTACTCCTGGATGTCTAAAACAAAGACAATCAAAGACAAAGACAAATGTCTACCGGTAAAAACAAAAACAATCACTTTACACCTGATGTTTAAAGCAATCAAACTTCCCCAAATTTCTTAAAACAAAGACAATCTAATTACCTCTGAGGACACAGATTTACAATTCATTGCTCAGAACAGAAATTTTATAAAGATTTAAACACTGCCCAATAATCAATAAGGTCATTGACCTGATCGGTGATGAGTACACCAGGTGATAAAATCTGTATTTTGTAATCCTAGAATCTTTATGAAGTATTGATATCATCCTATTTATTAAATATCAAACAGGATGTAATGCATACACAAAGCACATATTCTAATAAAGTGCACAATAGTCAAGTAAATAATGGTTCACTTTGTAAAGTACATGCATAAGGAACATTATAATTTAAAGGTAAATGCATTTAAAACAACCAATGGCTCACTTAAACTTAAATCATCATAAAGCCTTACACAAACTATAGTTATATCATCAGGAAGTATTTGTGAAGGTAACTGTAGCCTTTTCCCTGGCACTACCTCTCTGGCTACAGATATTTCCCTATTGATTACTCTCCTCAAGCTTCTAAGGAATCACACATATGTCTATTTTTCTTGATTCTTTCCCATTTTTGACAGCCTTACTATGACCTGTAATATCATCTGTCCCTGACTGATTCCTAGATTGGCTTTATTTAATTTTCACTTTTTAAAATAAAGATACCAGGTTCCAGGATCATGAAACAGACATAGACTTAAGTCAAATTTACAATCACCCGTTAAACGTTTATTAATAATTGAACGAATCTCTAATTTTGCAGATAACAACACTTCTGTAAAGCATTATTAAAAAATATTTTAAATTCATTATAAATGCATATTGACCGTGCATTGAGTCCATATTTATTATATTATATAAATAATAATTTCCCAAATGTATTAGTACTATGTATATCTTCCTTATGTTTACAGAGATGGTATTAACCATAAATAAGTTGAATGTAATTATGTTTCTATTTGACTAGTCTCCGTAATAAAAAAATTCAACCATGAAAGGGTATGTAGTACAACAAATATTTTGCTTGTAATTGTTTTGAATTCAGAGTTCTTCACTATGTCTTTTAAATTTTTCTTACCTACAACTTGACTTCCATGTTTGTCTAAAGCGAAAGTGAAAACGAGGCAGCTCGTGCGAGTCATTATTAATTACAGTTGCTTGACCTTTATTGGATTTCACAAAGTTATATAATATTAAAAAATATTTTAATTGTTGTCTATTTGACTAAATAAAAAATTTTTAGTACAACATGAATATTTTGACTTAAGTTCAAGATGTTTCATGATCCGGCGCCAGGTGTAATTACAGTTGCTTGACTTTCTTGGTATAACAAATTGTAGTATGACTTCTTACTATTCCTCTTACTGAATTTCTTTAATCCATTAAAAAAGGTGAAGCTTACAAAAAGTGAGTGATTTAACTAAAAAATAATCTGATAACAGGGCATAAAACATGGACACCTGGGTAAACCAGGGCTGGGATCAGGTGCCTAGGAGGTTTAAACATCCCAACCATTCACACCCACCATTAGCCTTTAGTATTGATTATAAATTCATTAATTCTTACATATCCTATTTGGACTTCCATGGTTTTTTTAATCCCTTACCTATGAAATACCACTAGGAATTCCTTTTTTAAACCCTTGTCTGTGTCAATCCCTTACCTTCTGAGTATCACTAGGGATTTCCTGGTTAGTTTTGGACAGCCTGGCCAGAGCACTGTGAGTTAACCCCCCTACCACCGACATCAAAGTGTTGAAGTTGTTCAACAGCCTCAGTTTCTGTCAAGTACACAAAAGAATGAGGTGGCTATCTGACATGTTGCAAGTTTTTAAGGTAAATGCAAATTTACAACATGATACAGCCTCAGTTTCCATCCAGAACATGAAATAAAAGAATGTTAAATATTTTAAACAGTGATACATTTTTTAGTTTGTGTAAATATTTCTGCATCATTAAGGAAAATTTCAAAAGTGCTATCAGCTTGTACATTTTGGTTAAAAATTTTAAGCTTGGATGTCAAATAAATGTTTGATTTATTTCATGTTGAATTATATTTTCTGCTATTTTATACAAACAATATTGGTTTTTTTCTAAAATAATGCTGAGTTACACAAGAAATAAACAAAGGACTATTGTATTATACCATAGAACAATCAAATTTCCATATAAGAGATAAAGGAGTCTGAAGTCAAAATGATGCTATTTTAAAGAACAGGAAGTTAATCACACTTCATTGATGCCTGATGATAGAGACAAATTTTGCATTCTATATCCATAAAGCTCCTTTATTCTCATTGAAATGATATCAATCAGCTATAACTATTTCATTTCTGATATACACATATCTGAATTGACAGAGACAAGTGAACTGTAAAATTCTTGTTGCTGCACTGGGTTGTTCTACTTCCAGTGCACTAAGAGCCTGTGTACTTATATAACAGCACGGGCTCCAAAAGTAACTAAGTTTTCTGCGGCACTTCCTCCAAAGACAATAGCCTGGGTTTTATGACAGAATAATGTCTGGAATATTTTGTATGGATACATGCATTTTTCTGTTTAATGTCCAAAGTAAATGAGGATTCAACTCATTTCCGTGGTTTTTTTTTACAAGTTTGAAAATTTCAGCAAATTCATAGGTCTCCAGTTGACTACATTATTTATTAGTTGTTTTCACTATCACCATATGCTGCAACCATTACCTGCCATCCATTTCCCTCATGTAACAGGTGTGTGACCTGGCTGATGTTAAAATTACACCCAAACAAATGACATGTTCATTTAATATATCCAAGAGGATTTAAATGATATATTAGTGTCATATTTTCCATTTTAGTCTAGTTATGCAGATTTGAAGTCTATTCTAAAACATCAGATTTAAATCCAATTGAATGCATTTTTTTAATCATAAGAAAATTCATTTAAATCTGATTATATCTTGTTTTCTTCCATTCCCACTAAACGTTTAGCATGTGATACAGACATAATTATTGTATACCATTTATGAGAATGTTTAACTACCTGTAATTATTTTGGAAAAACTGGAAATGCATTTATGATTTTTAAAAAGTAGACCAGAAAGAAGGAATTAATGTGTTTGACTGTAAATTGCAGAAACCTATAAAATGGAAGTAATTATTGATCTCCAGAATTCACCTAATATTTATTTTTCCCTGGAGCCCAGGAGATACAAGTAGCTTTTCACCTGTGAGTACCAGGAAGCCAGCCAAATTAGCTACAGTAATTTTAGTATCGTTACGGTAGATGAAAGCCAGGGAGTTCTACATTTACCAGGAAGCTAATATTTCTGGATAGTGTCAAGCTTCATCAACAAAGCCACAAAGTCAATAGTTATGCACTAGGATTTACCCAGAATGCATCTACAGTCATAAAGTTATCACCGACATCTGTTACATGCACAACAGATGTTATTTACATATGACTAAGCTTTGAATTATCACTTTATTTTGCTTATATAAATACAACAATTTTTATTACTTTGCCAACAATATATTGAGAAGGAACCTATATTGTTTGATATCTGAGCAGCAACGTCACAACAGTTGCGAGTCTTTATTCTCCTTCCTATTGGGGGTTAATTAGCAGTTGACTTTTGTACTTACTGCATATTAAGCAATTGTGATAAGACAAAATGAGGTCCACATGTTAGCAACTAGATACATATACGTATGCATCATAAAATATGCTCTGAAAATTTGCAAAAAATGTATTTTAAATTTGAAGATAACAGATCTACATGACTAAGAATTTGTAAATTGTCTCTTGTTAGTTAATAAATTATACCAATATCAAAGGTCAGAACTACATGTGTCAACTGACATTTATTCCCTTCCATATCCAAGTTGAAATATTCATTTTATCAGTTTTGAACTGTCTAAAAAAGTTAAAATGTGCTTTAAGTTGCTTAAAATCCATTGCCTTTTTTCAAAAATCTTGAAAGCATGAAAAAATGCACCCGAAAAGTAGACGTCCTAAAATACAGGTAAATATTATTTGGTACCCGAAAAGTAAACTGCCTAAAATACACGTCAATATTAAAAAGATGTTTACAAGTAATGTAGTCCGTGTCTGTCTCTAGCGTTCTCCATCAGTGGAGAAATCAATACTTGAAAATCTAAGAAGTCGTCAATCTTAAAATAAAATTACACTAGCATGATCAGTCATGGAAATTGCACTAAGAGTAAATATTCATTTATAAATTTTAGATGGTAATGTTGTTAAATAAGCAAACTTGTGAAGATTCACTGTCTTCTTTATTGTATGTGTGATATTTCACCTAATAAAGTTTGCTATTTCTGCACTTGCAAGCATTACCATTCGTCATTTGTTGTTTTCAATCAACCCATATATTGACCCATGATTTGATCGACTTCATGCAACTTTAATTGCTTTTTTTAGATGTAGGACTGATGTCTGTAGAAATTTCAAATGAACCGTACATGCATAAATTACACGAATGTGACATTATGGATGTTACTGTCTACTCAGTGTCTTGCTCATATTGATGGTAGATGACAAATTGTTAAATGGGTTTAAATCAAACAAATTGTCATATTTTATTTGAAATTATACTTTATTACTGACAATAATTTATTAATTACCTTAGCAACATTAACAAATTTGACGATGACGTCGGCTCTTTGTTGTGGCGTAGTCTTGCTGAGCACCATACACTGTATCCACTGCGACAGTCCATTGAACAATGCGATGGACCGCTCCAGTTTTGGGTTGTCCTTAATGGAACCCGACATTGCATAGTTTTTAAAATCAGTAAACTGAAATGATAAATGAATTTTTTCAGGTCCAAAATACTTGACCATCTACATTATAGTTAAAATTTACAGATTAGTATCTCTATTCATAAAAGAAAAATAAATAAACAAAAGGGAATTAATATAAGGGGTTTAAAGGACATTTTCTTATGTACACTGTTGAGAATGATACATAATATGAAAGAAAGATATTAATTTCTATGTTAAAATTATATTTAAACCCATGTTTTAAGGGTTCTTCTAAGTGTTTTTAAACATGTTTCTTCCTTGGCCGAGAGCATGATAGACCTACGTTTATCCTGCGGAATGCTTTGTATTCTAGATATGACAAATGCTCGGCTAACTCCATTGGCTCTAAATGGTTAAATACAAGGGACACCTTTCTGTTGTGTTTGCTTGGTCTGACAGAGATTCTTCTCATCCAATCAAATGTAGGACTGAAAAAAATCATACAATATGCAATAAAAAAAAAAGAAAACAAGATTAGTTTGTGAAACATAGATGACACTGTATGGCAAATTGAATGTTTTCAACTGCTAGTCAAAATCCAAGGTCAAGGTCAAAAAGTCAACATTGTTGGTATACAGAGAAAGATCTTATCACAAATACACTTGTAAATATGAAAGCTCTAGTACTAATTTCTGTTCAAAAGTTATGGCCAAGGTTAAAGTTTTTTTTAAAAAAGTGGGACAAACCCTAAGGTCAAGGTCAAAAATATTATTAACCATTGAAAGGTCTTGGCACAATGAATACCCATTTGAAGTATGAAAGTTCTTGCTGCAAAACTGTTTAAAAGTTATGGCCTCAGTTTAAGTTGGATATTTTCTAGTCAAATGGGTCAAACTCTAAGATCAGGATAAAGAGGTCAAATTTGGTGGTACCCATAGAAAGGTCTTGTCACAAGGAATATACTTATGAAATAAGAAAGTCATAGCCTCATCCTTCAAAATTTATGGGCAAGGTTAAAGTTTTTGCAGACAAACAGACAGCTAAACAGACAGACAGGGCAAAACCAATATACATTGTATCCGCGAATCTTTGATAACGGAGGCATAAAGTGCATGTATGCCAAATAAATATGACCTACAGTGACAAAACAAAATCTTGAGAGTTAGCAAATAAATAGTTCTGATATATAGTAAAATAAGTATTGCAATTATTTCAAGAAATATTTTTTTAAATACACATTCATTTTCGTATAATGAAGTAAATAAATGCAAATATTTCTTTTTTTTTATCCTTGGACACTACTCACACTTTAGACAGATCCAGCAGTTGTTTACATACATCATTGCCTTCTGAGTGAGCAATGGTTCTGAAATTGTTCATCACAGTCTTCAGTCTCAAATCCAGGTCAAAATGGATTGGATAGTTGTCTATCCAAAACCTACAAAGAATTATCATTTGGATGAGTCCATCTAAATAGTGCTGAATAAAATAGAGTTTTCCTACTAGAATTAATATCCCCCATTTTGACAAATCAAAGCAAGAATCTAATTAAGAATTCCCAGAACCATTACATTTGCAAGTTAGACTTAGATACCCTTTCAGATAAGCTGGAAAGTATAAATGCTGAGCATAACCTTGGTTCTTCAAACTGCTGGACAGTTAACTTTATTCTAATGATATGGAACATACTGATATCAAAGTTAACTAAAAAATGCTTAAATTAATGCGCAGTTGTCTACAGGTAAAACTAACAATTTAAATTCTATAAATCCCAAATTTTGTTATAATGGTCTGATTCAATAGTATTTGAAACATTTGATAAAATTGCAGGATTCCTTTCTTAAACATTCTACATAATTTGAAGAAAAATTAAAGAAACTCTTTAAAAACAAATTTTAAAATCTTAATAGAAATTTTTTTTTCCAAATCAAGGCTAGTCAGGACTTCAAGCAAGGCTAAAATTTAGTATACATGTATTGCCAATAAGCATTGAGTCTGGTAATGATAACTACTTTCAGTTATGTTGCCAAATTTGGAAATTTCTCGGAAGCATTTACAATCCAAAAGAAAAAGCAGAGAATCTAATAATCGGTTCTCCTCTTTATTGTTGTCAATGCTGAAATTGTTGAATGGACTGCATGATATTTGTGAATAAGTAAGATGATTTTATGAGCCATTTTTACTACACTGATTGAATTTAATTGAACAGTATGAAACAAGATGTCCATCCTTGTGCCTCAGAATAACACTAGCAGTTCCCAGAATTACTGACAGAGTCATGAAGCTGTGCAAAACCAAAGTGACACAAATCAATGATTTGATCAATTTACGTCATGTTTGACCAGAAATAACTCTGTCTCTTAAATAACAGTATGCTACTCAATTTTCTGTCACACACTGACAAGACTCTCATTAAACGGCACTTCATCTAGCATACAGGTAAAAAGATAAATCTTCCATCTATAGAGGCTGATACTTGCTTAGAACATGGAGAGAATTAAAAATCAAAATGAGGCCCATGGTCCACAGTGCTCACCTGAGTCACAAGTGCGCTACTGTTCTCATAGATCCCCCCTCCCGTAAAACCTAATACCCAAACTTATTTCCTATGTCGCTTGTAACACGAGCTTTGATTGGTTACAAAGTTGGGTGTAAATATCCGTGCACCCGACTTGAGCCGTGTGTAAATAAAACATGACGTCACAATGCATAAATTCTATTATAAAAGCCAAATAACATGACGTCACGATGCATTGTAGTACGTAGTTATCTAATCTATAGTTTGAGACAAACTTTGATGTTTACAAAGCATTTTTATGGGTACAAAGGAAATAAATTCCTGGAGGTCAAAACCTAAAGAAACTTGAATCTACATTACCTGAGTATGCTTCCATATTAATATTCATTTGACTTATGATGCCTTTGCCATTCTTGAGAAGATTCTTAAAGATTTTTTTCTTATGTATCAATTCTATGTAAACATTTGATTGTTCATTTTGACACTACCCTACCCCAAAATCATTATTTTAACAAACTTGAATCTATGCTCTGAGATACAAATTAAGTTATTATTTCACTATAATAATGGATCAAGTCCAGTCTCTACTGTACAGCAGGAAATTAACTCGCAGAGTTAATTTTCGCTATATTCGCGGAAAAAGAAATTCCGCGAATTCAACATACAGTGAATAATTCTTTAAAAGTTTTACAAGGATAAATTGAAATTTGGTTATTTTCTGTGATTAGATGTAGACTACCTTTTTAACTATGCGAGTATATGGATCAATTACAAACACGTAGTTGTTGGTGTATTTAAAGCTTATTAATTGTTTAATTCATCTCTATAGCTAACGATTAATCTGTCCATCTAGTAGAAGTGCGATGTAATTATTTAATTAAACACGCTTGTTTAATTTCACCCGTGCGTATCACCTTTAATCAAGGCATTTACGTAGTAAACAGCGTAACGACAATTAATTAATTTCAATTATATGTTTTAAAGTTCAACATTTTGACTACGGTTTAATTTTTTTCTGATTTGGACCCGGAAATAAAAAAAATTAAATGCATAGCATTATTTTGCCTTCAAATCGGGATCAGTCCGGTATTTCGTTATTATTCAATCGGGATCAAAATCTACACAATATATAGACTTGACTTTTCTGTCTGATATGTGCATTACAGACTTTCGTAATGTACAATAGAGACGGGAAATAGCAGTTCACACAATATATACCTACATTAAATTGCTTGCAAGTATTGTTTAAGAAATGTATGGATTTTCCTATTCCGGGAATTCAAACTTCTGCGATTTCATGAAAATTGAACAAATCGCGATCTTTTCCAACCGCGATTTTAACCTGCCATACAGTATATAGTACAACACACTTCTAGTGAAAATGATTACAGAATATACTAGTATTAGTTTAAAACAAAGAGCACATATTGGTATATGGATTTTTAGTTGTCCTAGCCCCGTCTTTTTACCTACCTGACAGCGTGACAGATTCGACATTTGTATTTCTGTATATCACAGTCCTCATTGGCTGGGATGTGTTGACAGTTGGGTTTGGTACAGGAGACTGTCTCATCACTAGATTGATATCTATATGGAGGTTAAGAAATCTATAAACACATTTACATGTGTTGCTGTGACATTTTCATTCTCTTTCATGTTTTTTTTTTATCATGTTTTCCCTCAATTCCATATTGAATTTTGCATTTCACATTGTATACATTGATTTGTATCATTTATAACACCAACTACAAATTTTGAGTCAAGGAAGGAGAGACACTGAGAGTCAAACTGTAAGATGATGTGAGGCCATAATTTAGGCAAACTTGAATCTACAGTACCTGAGGAGGCTTCAATATGAATATGACTAAAAATGGCTCTAATATTCAACCAAATGTTTTGAAGATGTTTAAATTTTATATCTCTGTAATATTTTGATCTTTTCTCACTTACTGAGGTCCCATGCTAGCCCTGAGGAGTCATGATTTGGAAAAAAAGAAGAATTTACACTATCTGAGGGTGCTTCCATACAAATATCACTGAACATGCCATTGCTGTTCTTGACAAGATTCTTAGAGATGTTTTCTTGTGCATTTCTATGAATAACTTTCATTGTCCAATGTGGCCACACTACCCTAAGAAGTTTTCACATGTGGCCCACTTGTCCTGAAGATTTAAAAACAAGATGCCAATAAACTTTCACTCAATCTTTTTACCCTACCTTGAAAGAAGGCATGGCCTTTCATTTGAACAAACTTTAAGTGTTTTCACCCAAAGCTCCTTTGTGGCAAGTTTGACTGAAACTGGCCCAGGGGTTCTTAAGAAGAAGCAAAAAATGTGAAAAGCTGACAGACAACAGAGGACTGATGCTGTACAGCCTTCAATGAGAAAAAGCTCACTTGAAGTAAAATTAAAAAATCCTTATATTTTAATTTTTTTTATGTCCATTGTAATTAAAATACTATTTATATACAAATAGAAGATATTTTTAATTTTCTCAGCCCTTCAAATTTCAATAAAATAAATGCAGTTCTATATAACTAAACTTGATTAAGAAATTTTTATTTAATTCCCTTTTCTTTATTTCAAAACGATTACTAATTTTTGATTATTCATGCCAAAAACATAATTAACATTTTCTGACTTCTTATGGCCTTGAACGCTAAAATATATAGAACACTTGAATAATTTCCCTTTTGCACATAAAAATTCACTAAATGCAATAAATTTGATGTAAAAAAGATGGCAATGGAGGATAAACCCTAATTTAGCAATTCACTAGGAAATACGATGTCTTGCGGGATGTCTGAGAAAAACTAGGTCACACTGTCAGTGGGACAAGAGGATGGGCTAATGATGGTTAACGAGGCCAGCTCATTAATTGTCTGATTTCCTCTCGTGGTATCAGACCCTGGATCAAACCGTCTAGCAGGGAAATGAACATACCCAAACCTTCAAAGGAAACATACCATGTTTAATGTTCAAATGTTGGAGATCAAAAGTTCATAACATTACTACTCCATTCAAATTAAACAGTACTAATTATGCTTGTTTAAAAAATGCCTACAAAAGTCACTGCCCAAATAAATGCAATATATTAACAATAGCAATCCCAATATATATTTTTTCTAAATCTAGTTCAGTAATTCAGTTCATACAATAAAGGATACAAGTCAATGAAAGCAGAGGCTAGCTGTTCAGAACTCATGAACCACTGATGCATCAAAAACATCACACTTAGGAAATCACTGCCCCCTACCAATCGCCCATCCGGTTCTGAAACAAAGAAAATTGAAAGTTTGAAATGAAATGCTTTTCAAATGATCATTTTCAAGTCTGAATTTTTTTCCATTCCCCAGTGCTTTAAATTTGTTTCCATAAAATCCTCTAAATTTTCGTTTTTTTATCATATCTAAAATAAATTACAATCAATCCTCGTTATCTCAAATCAATGCAACTTCCCCCCAAAAATTTGAGATATATCCATGGCATTTCAGTTAAAGCAATATGAGCTGTATCTTCGAAAATTTTATTTTGCAGGTAAAATATGCTATTATGATTAATTTGTATGTAATTTAAACCCTAATGACCAATAAGCCCAAAATAAAGTTAAAAAATGTTTCAGTAGAAATATTTCTGTACAACCAAACATACAGTATTATATAAGAAATAATTATTGTACAGGACGACAATAATTCAATTTTGCTTCAATCAAAGCTAATAAAAAATTTTCCATTGCAAATATGAACAACAGAAGTTTATAAATGATTTATTTTTCTGTCATTAAATTAGTTAATTACAAATTTGCAATTAAATTTTCCGATGTCAAACATGCAGCTCATATTGCTTTAATTTCTTTGAATCAGAATGCTAATAACTTGCTGACCAATCACCAACCTATACTCTGTACAACAAGCTGCACTAGATTCTCCTTGGTGGCAGCCCGCACCGTAACTCCCGGTAACACAGGCTTCTCTTCGGTCATGTGACTGAGGCTGCTTTCTGAGGACCCTGTGGAGGACTGAGAGACCAGGCGGTTCTCGTGGACCTGGAGCCGAGTGTAGGGTGGAGGGGTAGATGGAGGTAAGGAGAGCGAATCTATAAATAGAATGTCATAGCACAGTTAGTATACACTTTATAGATGTGTAAAAGGGATAGGGTATGGCAGCCAGTGGTAGCTCAGTGGTAGAGCTCTGGTTAGGGAAAGGTCTAGGGAAGGTCTTAGGTTGGAGTCCCAATCTGTAAACAATTTTGCCGCCAGTTATTTTTGGTGCCCAACAGTAAAACCCACTGGTGCTTTAGTAGTCAGGATGGAGAACCTCAAGAAAAAAGGGGAAAGATTGTAATGGCAATTGGGATGCTGGACCATAAAATTGTTTGACAGTAGGATGGATGGACAGACCAGCACCTCCTGCATCTTTTGTTTACAAATACATGTAGCTTTTTGCAGTAGATTCTATATTATTAAATTGCTATGCCTTATAAGTAATACAGTCACATGCAAGTGAAGTGGATAACAAAAATAGTTAAAATCCACTTGAATGTGATGTAACTCTTACATATAAAGTTGTAAACAATTCATCTGGGTAGCACACTTTCAATTTGATTGAGCTGAAGATAAAAGGGTTTGACTATTATCATGAGACTATACATTTTTAAAATTGGAAAAACTGTGCAAGGCTGGATTCCAAACTTGCTACCCTTACACGTAAAAGATATAAAGATAACAGTGATCAATCTAAAACAAGATGTGTGTTTGTGAAACACTATGCGCCCGCCAGCAACAAAGTTAAAAAAAACATATTTTTAGCATATAGGTCACAGTCAAGGTCAAAGGTCAATGATCTTGGTGTCATTTGAAAAAACTTGATTAGTGAAGTATGCATACCAAATATGAAGTCTTTATCTCTCATGGTTCAAAAGTTATGGCGAAGGTTCAAAAAGCTATTTTTAGCATATAGGACACAGTCAAGGTCACAAAGGTCATTGACCTTGGTGTCATGTGAAAGGGCTTAATTAGTGGAGTATACATGCCAAATATCAAGTCTCAATTTTTCTTCCTTCAAAAGTTAAAGCGAAGGTTAAAGTTTGCCGACAAAAAAACTATATTTAGCATATAGGTCACAGTCAAGGTCACAAAGTCATTGACCATGGTGTCATTTAAAAGAGCTTAATCAGTGGTGTATGCATACCAAATATGAAGTCTTTATCTTTTATGGTTCAAAAGATATGGCAAAGGTTAAAGTTTGCAGAAAAAAAACTTTTTTTAGAATATAGTTCACAGTCAAGGTCACAAGGTCATTGACCTTGGTGTCGTTTGAAAGAACTTAATTAGTGGAGTATGCATACCAAATATGAAGTCTCAACCAATAATGGTTCAAAAGTTATGGCGAAGGTCAAAGTTTGCAGACAATCAGACAAACAGATAAACAGACAAACAGACAGACAGACAGGACAAAAAACAATATACGCCTCAGATCTTTCGATACAGGCACATAAAAATCTTTATACAATACAAGTATGTTAAGACGGCATAAAACCTTGAAATTCCAAGGGTGAATCATCATAAAAACAAAAGCCTAATAATTGGTAAGAAATAAGTCAGCCAAAATATGACCCAATGATAGATAATGTTTGCTAACAAAGACTTCATAATGACCAGAGAATTTAGGAAATGCTGACTTTAAAAGATGTTGTTAAAATCTGTGTAACCTCAACTTAACAGTGAGTAGCATGTCTTGCTTAAAAAATTGATAGTTCTCAGACCAAGCTCAGAGTCAGCACTGAGCTACCATGGCTAGAATGTCAATATAATATTTAGAAAATGTCATCACTTTCAACTACCCTCACTTTCTTGGCTAAAAACCATTCATTATACTGTTATATTTTTTGAATTACTTCAAACATGACATATATTTTGTCTGACCTGATAAGAAAGCTGGTTGCCTGAGGTCATAAGACCTATGGCAACAGTTTGGGTCAAGGATTCAGAAAAATGCGATCTCCTTAAGAAGGCAAAAACCCCGTCAATGAATGTCTTGTTGTGCCTAATATGTATCTGCTGAACACCAACAAATACAAATTAGATATAATTTATTGACTCTGTCAGATCATAATCTACAAGTATGTCTGTGCTCAATATTCTCTTACAGCTCTTCCCCTTTGGGGCCCCGCGCCATTACTTCTCAGGAATGGAGAGGGTACTCACTGACAGAATTTAACCCAGGTATATTGACTAGGATTTTGGCAATCTATGATTTGTTGGACAATGTGACAGAAAGTTTTTCCATAGCTTTTTGTTTCAGGCAACACTGATATACCCTCTATCCACACTTGCCAAATTCACATCAAATGAGACTATAACAATACATGAAATACAAAGGCTTTAAAAACATATCTTGCACAAATGTAAAGATAAACAGTTATTATGCCCAAAAATTTAATGAAATGTTATAAAATGAGAGCACAATGAAGGTGAGATCAACTGCCAATGGGGAGTATGTATACCCTGACATATCACATCTGTTGTTGGCAAATACTGAAGAAATTTTGTATCTAAATTATCAGTGAACATCTGTTCTAATGACAACAATGTCATATCAATAATATATTTTGCGAAATGATGTATTTGTTATTCACTAAGCAAGATTACCAACACCCTTGTACATTCACTTATTTGTCAATAGCGTTCATGTACCAAGATTTTTAAATTTATACGAAGAAATCATGCTCTTGCATAGAGAATCAACTTGGAGATATACATATCATAATGAGATGCAGGTAGGGCTGTGTATTGAGCAAAAAATTTCGATACGATACAATATTTTTTAAGGCGATATGTGATATATTGGTTTCTAAAACAAGTTCATCAAAAAAGCTTATTAATCATTTAATGCATGGATTTCATTAAAAAAAATTGTGTTTTATTACCCATTTCAAAGTTCTTATCCCATAGTCAGTAAATAAAACACTTCCAATCGAAACTTTTAATTACTGCAAAATCAACATGTTAAAATAAAACTGTTATGTATTTTATTATAACTATAAAAACTGTTATTTCTTTTATAAATCTACAATTTTTGATCATTTTTAATTTTAAAAAAGTGAAATATAATCTTTGCTGATTAAAATTCCCATCTTTTTAGCAGAATTAGAAGAAAGGTTGCTTGTCCGATACGTATTGGAAGTAATTTTTCGATACAATATTTTTCTTGAATATCGATACGTATCGATATATCGATATATTGATACAGCCCTAGATGCAGGTGAAAATTGTATATTGCTTCATGTTCTTGAATATGAAAAGTTGATAATAGGAAAGTTGAAAACACCACACACATCATGATAATGTTTTGCTATTACAGGCAGTTTGTATTGTTATAGAGTTATATTTCTGTACTAAAATAGTCAAATATGAATTAGATGTGTCAGACTCTGTGGTGTCTAATGTTTCAAAGAGAATATACTGATTTACCGTATATATATACTCCCCTGTAAGTCGGTTTTTTGGGAGTTAATCTCTGGTCCAAAACACTTGCGAGTTATAAAAAGAATGGTGTTATATGAGGTCAGTCCCTCTGATATATAAGCTTATTAAATTCAACCGAGTTATAGGCGGACCGACTTATAGGCGAGTATATACGGTACCAAATGAATGAATTTCAAAATAAATATTTTAAGTTTATTTTTAAAAATATTGTCACCTGAATGACTGAAGGCAATTGCAAGAAACTTCCTTTTTTATGAGAGAAAAAAAGGTTGGCTAATTAAGGGGCACAATTAGCCCACATTGGAATTCCCACAGATTGATGAAAGTCCAAAGACTAATTAGATATTGCTAATGAGGAACTCCAGCATATATTTAAAAATAGTGCATGGAAACAAATTTTTTGAATGTACAGTTATAAGAAACTATCAATTTATTGCAAAAAATGAAAAAAAATATATGCATCTACCTTTTGTTTCAAGCATAAGAACCCCTTCTTTCACCTTAAATATGACCCTCACAGGAGGCATGCTAGACTCTGTGCCAGGGCATTCTCATATGCATGTCAACTGACAAGGAACTTTTAGCTCATTGATAAAAAATATGCAAATTTGACTGCATGGATACAAAAACATTAACATACACACAGCATAGCAGGAAATTAGATAAGGAAATGATTTACAAAACAAGTATCCTTCATTCATAATAATTCCTTAAAAACAAGGTCATGTACTGTGCAGACAAATTCATGAGACTAAAACACACTTGACTAAAGGCGTAGCAAAGAATTACTAAAAAAAATTCAGATATAGCTACTCATAAGTTTTTTATCCATGAAATTAAATCTCAACAAAGCATTTTTTTTTCGACCCAAGAAAATTTGATGCCCACCCCTTCTAAAAAAGTCACTCTTTTTTTTTTAATCCAAGAAAATTTGTGCAATTACATCCCCCCCCCCCTCCAAAATATATAATACAATCCTTTTAGTATAATTGCTATATTTCATTATAATATTCTATTAAACTACCATGGCCATTTCAGTAATGCTTGTTATTAAAGAGTGCTTAAAATAGAACCACCCCCCCCCCCAAAAAAAAGCTTAAAGTAGCATAACCATGTATTGATTGTATTCTTTTCTAGGATCAACTGAAATACTGGGTAAAATGATGCCAACATACCAGTTTTTTGCTCTAGCCCCCTCCTCCACCTACTACTGGTTTGAAATGATGTCAGGACGTGTAATGATTCAAGACTGCTGAATGATATTGTCATTCAAATTGTTATTCAGAATTATTTATTTAAATCTTTGCCTCCCTAAGGTTTGAAGATGAGGATCACCAATAAGTGAAATCATATCAATTAAGTCTTGTGTCCGTGTAAGCTTTAACCCAATAACAGTCTACTATGAGCCTACTAGGAGGCTACCCTGCATGTTCTATCCACTATCAACCTATGGTATTATATCTATGTCAAGGTGACATGAAGCATAAAACATATTTTTTAATCTCTTGGTGGATTTCATGAATTATTTGTAAAGTTACTCTAGTGACCCCACTTAAAAGTTTCCTGAGAAGTCAACCAATAAAGTGTCAAGTACTAACATATGTACCCATGCATAATTTATCAAACAATTTCCTACATATCATGAACTAGTCCTTAGAACATTGTACCAGATGCCTTCCAATTTTAATGATTTTTCCTCCCAGTTGTAAAAAAAGATCATTTTGTTACAATACATAAACTTGTTTTATTGGAAATACAGTGTAACTCTAATTTTTCAAACAGACCTACATGGATCCAAACTTAACAATATTCCCTGATTTGACGGGTAACTGAGTACATTACAGTAATATTCAGTTTTGGTGCTGAAATCCATGTTAATTGCATAAAATTTTGTATTTGACACATCCATCTTAGATGAGTAATGAGTTAGACTAAATATGATAACATCAAAAAAGTTTCATACATGTGTACAGTGGACCCTCATTTATCCGGACGCTTTGGTTCCCAGTCAATTTGTCCGGATATGTGAAGCATCCGGATATCTGAATCACGAGTTAAACAAGACAGAATAACATTTTAAAATATCGTTCCGATGAAAAATCGTCCGGATACTGAAGCATCCGGATATCTGGCGTCCGGATATCTGAAGGTCCACTGTATACTGTATAGTAACACATCATTATTATATGAGAGGAAACAAGATGTGTTTGTGAAACACGGATGCCCCAGTGTGGCAGCTTTATATGGTGAAGATTAAAGTTTCTCAAATGCAATTCAAACTCCAAGGTCAAGGTAAAAATGTAAAAATTGTTGGTATCAAGAGGAAAGTCTTGACACATGGAATACACCTGTGAAATATGAAAGCCATAGCCCCAATGCAGTACCTAGTAAAAAGTTATGGGAAGGTTAGAGTTTTTGCTAACAAACAGACAGACAGACAGGGCAAGAAACTATATACCCCTGAACCTTTGATTAGTTGGGAGCATAATAATGAATAGCTGCAGAACTGTAGCTCTCCGAAAAAATATATACTCAGTATTTGATAGACCGAAGAACTACAGTGCCACCCATTGAAAAAACTGTATATTTATTGCGCACAAAAAAAGTGCGCTGTTTTTCGATTTATTTCTTCACGTTTTTAAAACTGTCATTTCAAAATATTACTAACCATGTGTTCCTAACATATTCTTTCACTGTTTCAACAACAAAACATTCCTTATAATTGTTTTTAATAGCCCTCCTGGTCCTGAAATTGAGATCATCGAAAATTTCACCAATTTACAATGCCATTTTGGTTTTCAAGATAATTCGGTCCAACGTGCTTCGTATAGATGTAAACTACAAAAGTAATTAATAGAGGAGTAAGGACATTATTGAAATCTAGCTTTTTTGCAGTTGAGGTAAGAATTTGGAAGAATTAATCCAGAAACAGCGCATTTTTTTGTGCGCAATAAATATACAGTTTTTTCAATGGGTGGCACTGTAGCTCTCCGGTCTACCAAATATATATTTTTTTGGAGAGCTACAGTTCTGCAGCTAAATAATGAACACAATCCAAGCAATAGTTCACAAAAATATTCCAACATAAAATAAATCACGTTTTTAGATTTGACGCCTTTTAATACAATTTTTTTTAAAGAAAAAAGTGCATAGTCATCATTTAATTCATCAAGAAATCTTTATTCAAGTAGTCTTTTACACTTTTCAAACCAATAAAGTAGACAGAAAATTAATACATGTATTTATGTTTTCATTGCTAGAAAATAAAAATTTCATTTTTTAAATTATGTATTTTTAATGAGTTGAGTCATATTATTTGAGAAAATTATCAATTATCAAGAAACTTCCAAGACAGTATGTTGTCTTTTCATTAATCATTGAAATGTGTGAACATATTACATAGTGTTCTATGTTTGTTTGTTGTTTAACACCCCTCTCATGAATTTTTCACTCACATGGAGATGCCACCACTTGATGGTGGGGAGCTACAAATTTTGTCCTATACTCTGCACTCATGGTCATTAAGCAGTGAGGGATCTTTTCTGTGCCCATATCTACTACAACACGGAACCTCAGTTTAAAT
Organism: Saccostrea cuccullata; assembly: GCF_032062105.1. Taxonomy (NCBI): domain Eukaryota; kingdom Metazoa; phylum Mollusca; class Bivalvia; order Ostreida; family Ostreidae; genus Saccostrea; species Saccostrea cuccullata. Next base: position 160,844 of record NW_026923075.1, read on the forward strand.
GGTCTCAACCAAAGTATCAATCTCCACGTCCCACAGTAGGATTCAAACTCACGACTTACTTAATTACTTCACGACTCTAGAGCAGACGCTCTAACCATGTGGGTGACTGACATCTATTCTTTTACCAAATACATCTTAGTTTATCTATTAAAGTCCATTTGTAAAAGAAAATAAGATAAACATTAATTGATAAAAAAGTGACCAGTAATCTCTCCATCTTGTTCCATCACAGTTAGCATCTAGTAGAGAAATGCTACAAGACCAGTGATGTGGAAAAAAGACATGAAACATATCAATTACAAGTAGCAATATATTAATAGCACTTACCCTCCACTTGGAAAACTTCAGTGGAATTATCAAAGGACATTTTCATCTTGCTCCTCCGGCCTTAGGGAGCCCTGGGTCTGTGATCGTCCCCACGTAATTCAATAATCGGTGGGCAGCTCGTTTTACTTTTTATCACATTTTGGTAATCCACAAGGAAAACATAAATACACTCCATGAAAATTATGACATTGTTGAAGGGATTAACTAATCCAATGGTTGACGGACACGCGACTGCATGTAATAGCTACTGGCTTTATATACACATCACATACCTGAAATGACAACAGACATTGCTAATTAACCTAGTGCACATAACGTTGTCAACAACCTGTTTACTTTCATTGCATTTTGTATCAGTTGCTTAAATCTCAATTTAATTACAATGCAACCACTTATTAGCACTTACTGGTATTTGAAATACCTTAATAAAAGTACACTTTTTTTGGTTTCCTTGCCTCTGTTTTGTTATAAACATAAAGTTAAGGTCAAATAGAGCCTTAACACTCCTACACCATTTCTAAATGCCATCATTTACATGAGAGTTTATAAAAGTATATCAACACAGCATAAGGACATATTACAGAACCAATCATTGGTTATTATTGTTATCCAATGACCTTCCCTTTACTTCTCTCTGTCGTAAAGATCAATATCAGAACGTGATTTTCCCCATTAATTTGAGGAAAATATCAACAAATTAACCTTTCTACCACCTGTGAGATTTCAGGTATTCAGCATCCTCGTTCTCTGTTTTACAGTTTCTCCTCTCTATATCGGGTATTTTAATTATTCATAGACTAACATGAGAACTCTTATGTGTTAATATACAGCTTTGACAAAATAATGAAAGAAATCAGAGATAACATAATACTTAATTAATTATTGACATTCAAGGAAGACATCTGAGTTAATTTAGCATTAGCAATATGAAAAAAGAAAACCTTTTAAAAGAACTTTAAACTAATTGATTCCATTTTTAATAAGGAACTGGCCTGTAGTAAATATATTATATATTTTTGAAAAAAAAGTTAACTTCTCTGCAACTAAAAAATGCAAACTTGTTTCTTTAATTTTTAAGTCAAACATTATCATAACACAAGTAAAATCATCTTTAACTGAAGTTAATTCAGCCATTAATATGCAGTGCATGCCACTTCAGCTTTATTACACAACCATATCTGGAAGTCATGCTGACTCCAAGTCAGTAAAGAATATGCATGCAACAATAACCACCACCTAACTGTTTCATTCCAAGTGCATCTTTAAGCTTCTTTGCAAAAGAAAATTTTCTTAAGATTTTTTTTGCATCTCCCAGGAAAAACAATAAGATCAACTTAGCTGTTCTGAGAGTTAAATCAGAATATATAGAGATAATAAATGAAAGTAACCTTTGACCTACAACTGAAGAAGACAAATGCTGTATCTACATTTATGCAGCAATACAAAGAAATGACAGAATTTAAAGTGCTAGCCCTTACAGTGTAAAATGACAATCCAGGCATCCATACATAACCTTATGTGGATCACACTGAAGAGCATCTAATCCAAAAACAAAGAGTCAGCTCCCAAAATTTCAATATTCCACCCATTTTACACAATTAATAGAAAGATGGTCAATCAATAGGAGAAGTTCATTGTATCATAAAAATGTCAAGTATTGATCGCCTTGTTTAATGATAGCTGCAGAAACAATCAACTGCAGAAATAGCCCCAATACAGCTTCATCAGAGGTTGGCAGACACTGGTTTGGTTCAATATGCCATACTAAAGAAAGCACCTGAGAAAAAAAAGTCTGTACCAGCAGCAAATCAACCTGTCTTATACAGAGAATATAACATTGATAACTGAATAGGGCATCTTTCTTTCTTTTCAATGAAGACTAAAGAAGCCCTCATTTACAATAGATTTGAGTGTACTTGTACTCATGGAAAATTGTGAAAGTACTAGCTAGCTATACTTGAAATCAAGAAAAAAAAATTCTTAAAAACATGCTGAAATTCTGTTATTAAAATTACTAATATACTCTAGTTTTTTTTTTTTAAATAACAACAAATTATGTGTTTAAGCATTGCTTGAATTTTATGAAAACAGAGCACTGAAGCACTTTATTACAGATTTAAAAGAACAATATATTTCAATAAAGGTGAGTTCAAATAATGTGGAGTTTACTTACTACATTAAAGATCCCATACCTTGAAGGATAAATATTTTATATCTTCAAACTTATCAGCCCTGTAGTGTGCTTACAATTACTGAAAAAATTCACGAAATATAATATGGCCTTTAGCCTACAATGAAGTAAAAACACCCTAGATGACTTTCACGATATTAAAATTGTTTACTATATCACAGAAAGTCAGGCAACAGACAGCTGCGGAATATCTCAGACGTACTGATGCAGGTGTTTGTTGTACCTGTGTAATTTGACTGATACATTGTCCCTTACTTATATATGAAGAGATTCCTCCAAAGCAACCAAAGAACCCAAGACCGCCAAAGTCGAGGCACGTAGTCCGGTTAGAACACTATCCACAAAGCTGTTTACACAGCAAACACAAACACATACCTGGGTGAATCTCTAACCCAGGAAATTATTTTTTTGTTGATAACTGTCAATAATCCAATAGATAGTAGTGACTGTTAGCCAGCACAGTAACTGTTTGGTGTGTTGTCCTGTACTGTCGTCGACCAATCAATCAAGCAAGTCACACATTGTTGACAGGTGCCCTGCCTTGGGGGCTAGAGTCCTTATCTCTGTCACAGCCGGCATGTACCAGGGATACTAAAACAAGCTTCCCTAATTCACCAGCATACACATCCACTGAACAATTTTTCACTGTAATATACTATTCTGTAGAAGGAAATAGTGTTTTAATGCAGTTGATTTGTCCAGAGATGGATAATATACCAGATAACACCTAGTACTGAGCAGTACTATCTTCTGGGCTTTCACAATAACTTTCACTTCATGGTACTGATATAATTTAATATTATACCAAAAAAATACATCTGATAAATATTCATCCCATGATATGTTACATATTTTATGGCCTGTATATGCTGTATATGCAGTGACAGCGGAGATTACGAGTTAAACATGTGACATACAATTACTACACCTAAGGCCACAGAACTATCATATAGTGTATTGTCTCCCTGCAGTGTGTACACAGACACTAATTGTTGTCTTATTTCCTAGATCATCAGTCCTCTTTACCCTCAAACAGGAAGTAACGGCAAAAAAAATAACAATAGATCTCCTACTGCACATACAGTCTCCCTCTCTGTGATGCACTTATCAAATCTCAGGAGATCAGTTTAACATTGGAAAGACGGAAAAATTGTTTTACTCTGAAAAGCTTTTTTCTTTAAATTTTTCCTGTTTCAGTTTCCTTTTAAGTGTACCTCTGAGGATCAGACCTGCATATGATTAGTCTTACAAGCAAGCTTTATATCTTTAAAATTGATTTAACCTTCACTAAATTATAAATATTTCTCTTTTTCTATCTTCCTTTCTTATTTGATTTATTTATTTTATTTTTTATTAGACTTTTTTTTATGACTTTTCATTTTTCTGTGAATAAAGGACAATATACACGTACAATGATTAATACATTCAGATTGTACAGTTGATATCATTTTACATTTGGATGGAATATGTGGACAGTCTAAAAAAATTCTTACAGAATGTCAGTTTTAACATAATGACATGCCCATTTGTTTAGAAATAAAAAAGCAACATGTCAGAAAAATTTTCAAAAACACTGCAACAGCATGCAAATTTTGCCAAATTGGTATAATTTTATGCAGTTTAGATAGTGGTTGCCCCTGCATGCTTCGAACTGCAAAAATAAATTGCAATGAAAAAGCAATCTGTACATGTACAAATGGTGGCAATGTACACAAAACAGTCACCCAAGTTTTATCAAATTTTACATGTAAATTAAACTTGTACCAACCTTAATAAATTTTTTTTGTAAGACAGTCTTTTGACTTTAATGCTGCTTTAATTCTTCACAAAATGGAGCATCTAAATGAACTGTAGCAGAACATTTTCCCAGGCCTGTCATAGCGCCCACTGCCAGGGTACCTGGGGTTCTCAGATCTTGAACATTAACATTATGTTTGTTTTTTATTTTTTCCCCAACTATTTTCAAAAATATCTAGATCAGACTCTGGGCTGGCCATTCAAGTGTTTGAATCCCCTCTCCATCACAAAATTTTACACAAATACATACATGTACCATATGTAATAAACTTCAATAAAAGTCGTACTAAGCTTGTATTAAAATTGTGGATTGGATGTGCTCTGTTGGAAATACTTGGTCATTTTGGAAGAAATTTTCAAAATATAGGCACATTGATAGACAATAATGAATTCATCAATTTTTTGAAAAAATATAATATTTAGTCATGAATGGAAGATGATGATCGATAATCAAAAGGAAGAATATGTGTTTGTGTGGTGGAAGAACGACTGAGTGAGGGACCCTCCTTGTTACACTCCCTACAAAATTAGGACGTACACTGCCTTGACTTGATGGAGTGGGGATATATAACAAACTATGATATAGGTACTTTATGTATTGTTGTTGAGAATAGCATTGAAATTATTGAAAGCAGTTTATGGTTTGTTTAGATGTACAGGCATTTCCCATCCAATTAGTATAATTTCAAAGGCACTGCCAATGTGCATATAGAGCAAAAATAGTGCAAGATTAAGCAAGATAGATAAATTTTATATTACTGGTAAGTTAAGGACTGAGATTGGATTAATATACATGTAGTCGGTCCTTTAATTATTACATATGTATATTGATGAGGCCATTTTTTGCATAAGGTGAACGAGCTCTTTGCAGTGGAGATGTTTAATAACAACTTGTTACTAGAGATACTGTTGAGATATGTAAGCCTTGGCAGTCAGCTCCAATAGACGGCAGGAGATCAGTGACCAGTTCCAGACTTCTCCCAGAATGTCACAGATCTAATCAGCACCAGTCAATACAATCTGATAGCCACTCACATCAATTAAAGCTAATTAAGCCAACACATTGATAGTCAGCTTTCCTGAGGACCACTCTGCTACCATTGTAGATGGCACAGGCAAACATTAGTATTTCTATTGTTCTTAATGCTAGTATTGTCTTCTATCTCAATCTATCCCTCATTCAAAGCATTAACCTCACCTACGACATTATCCAAAACAAATACATAAACTCCGTCAATATTTACCTTTTTTCCTATACACTTGATATTATCATTGTGTTCAATGTAGAGGGATGAAGCTGTAGGCCATACACACCAAAAAAGGAAAATACACAACACATCTGACAAACTCTTGCATTAAATTATTACCCACAAATATTACAAAAAGCTAAATAGCAAAACTATGTTACAGTGTGTGATAATGTGGGGTCAAAACTGCAAATTCAAACAAGGAATTCCTTAAAATCCTGAGTATGTGAGAGAAATCAGAGACTTGATCTAAATACAATCCAAACCTGTGTATACTTGACTAAAATCAATACCAATGGCACATTCTCATCCTGGCTCTTCCCTGATGAAAATAATTATTTTCAATTTCTAGGGGGTTTCCAATCAATACTATGGGCTATTCAAAAGCCTGTCATTGAGGACTTGTTCTTAATCTTTTCCCCATAAAAATTCTGAAATGTTTGCAGCCTAGGTCACCCCAATCATTTATATTTTGCGACTAATGGTTAACCATACACAAGTTATTTTTACAAATCAATTACTGTTCATCATGATGCCTTTTTTTCTCCCAATGACACCATCTTAGTTATATCAAATTATAGCTGCAGTTGTTGGATAAGGTCAGAATAAAATCAAGGTCAGAGTCGACCTAGTTAAATACTGCAGATTGTGACCATCTTAATTGATATTCAACCCCTTGATGTGCTTGTTAGAAAACATATTTCAAAGAAAATAAAGAGGCAGTAAATATTGACTTCCTTTTTCTTTGAAACTGAAACAAGTTAAAATCATTAAATAACCACTTATAAGATTGTATCACTGATACAATAAATATATCAAAACAAGTTGGAAGTCCCAAACATGTTCATGTGGAATCATCATTAATGTCCAAGAGGGGCCAATGTTTGTAGATTTCATGGGTCACCTTTACCCACAAATTCAATACATCCCCATGAATGCTTACTTTGCCAACATATCAATTTATTGAATATATCATGTAAAGGAGAAACCCAAGTAATTACATCCCAATGAACATGTAAAATTTTGCTTGTCCAAGAACGATAACCCCACCCATCCCCACCCCACACAAATTAAAATGATTAAACAGTATTGTAAGTTTTCTGACCTCATTATTTTAAATTCTTGGTTATCTCAAAATTTCCATTTTGGTCTCATCAAAATCAAGATAAAGAAGTTTGACTGATGATACATTTTTTTCAGCATTCTTCTTTTAAAATGACCTTAAAGTAAGTTAATAACTTCAAGCAAATAAAGAATCTTCCTTAAACAGAGGTGAATTCTAAAATGTCCCATCATTTTTTTTAAAACCAACTTCCTCTTTTCTCCTTTTTACACAGTTTTCTTCAATCAAACAACTTCAAAATAATCCCTTCCTTAGAAAACTACATCCACTAAGTTTTATTTGTTTTCAGTTAAATGTAGGCTGATATTGGGGGTGTAAGACAGATGGTGAGAGACAGATTAATTTTTAATGTCACTACATTCAGCTCCAATGCATTGGGGTTGATATTTGTATATTAGCCACTAGCAATGCGTGGCAGGGGAGTTTGTTTGCTCAATTTATATTTTGAAGCACACACAAATGATCTTTAAAGTCTAAAACAAATAAATTAAATCACTTTATCCCCAAAGTCCCTTAAGAAATCCTATTTCAAACTGTCACAAGCAAAATCAATAAGATTAACAGAGTTTGAAAGAAAATGACAATTTTGTTCAAACTGGAAATATACCTTCAGCTAAAGGAGTATCAAAAGAGAGAAACAAGAAACTATAAACAAAAAATACTGCAATATGTAAAGAAACTGCAAAATACCATAGTTTAAGACTTTTCATAAATCAGTTTGCTCTAATTATTAAAATTTAAAAAGCTGTGAGCCTTGAAAAAATATCAGAATGTAAATTAATGCTAAAAATGAAAAACATGCCAAATGAAAATAAACTTCAAAATTTGCATCTACTGTAATTAAGGCACAGAGTTAGGTAATTTGACTTAATTAGCTGACCACAATAAATTTGAATTTTCATCTTAATTCATACAGCGAAACCAACATGACTTAGAGGACAATGATAACCAGAGCATCACTATATAATTACCTTCCAACACATCAAGTTATATAAAAGTCAGATTTCCATAGCTTCTGTTGTAGCAGTCACTCAGAATGAGATTTATATGTTAAAACCCAGACTCACCTGAGGAGAAACCAATGAATTTGCTGAGCTGCAGCATCAAATGGCTGTCTGATGTCCATTGACGTAATCATTTTACGCAGGGCTTTCAGGACAGCAGCTGCTGAAGCAGTTCTGTTTACATAGTGTCAAAATGGACCGAGCGGCAGGTTTTGTATTTTTATTTGACAGGATTCCTTAAAATAAAAAATCAATTGCCTCTGACGCTCAAGACTACTTCCCTCTCAACCGAGAGTTCATGGAGATGGTGATAGGAGCTAGGAGATGGGCACTAACCACAACTCTATATGTACATGTCAACAGATTAGCTAGCCCTAGTAAGAAATCCCTGGGGAACTACATAAAAAAATGTAATAAAATGATAGCAGCAGGTACAGGCCATTTCTTTATTAGATTCAATACTTGTCACATCAAACAGGTAATATCTACCAAGCTTACTGATAATAATGTAACCTGAATAACTGCTACAATGGCACGGTTAACAAATACCTTGTTCATCTACGATATCTAGGAATAATTACCTTTTTCTTCAATCTTCACTTTAGCTTACATCTCTCATTAATTATTCCTGATTTTTTGGCAAATTCCTTTGATAAACAACATGAATCTCTCCTGCATTGTAAAGGCCAATAGATCTCACAGCAGCACACTGCAAACATGAGGCCTTGGTCACTGAGGCAGAATCTCGAGACTATACAGATATACTGATGTTTCTCTTCTCTCCAGCTCCAGTCCTATTGATCCAATTGGCAGTATTATGGTCATAGGACCATGAACATGTCTGTCTCACAGAACACTGCTTTTTGCAGTTGATTCAGATATTCTCTCCTCTCAAAAAAGGTATTCAGATAGAAGATTCTAAGACTTGTACAATACATATCTGATTTGTGATATTCATAGTGGATATCAGAATATAATTCATTATTCATGTAAAAAATAACCCTATGTCTAGATTCTGAAGCATATAGATACATGTACCACTACTCAGACTGGCATGAAGAGAAATTGCAAAGAAAACCAGATCATTAAATAGTAAAAATGCATTTAAAATTTGATTAATTTATCATAAATACCTCTAATAAATATAATCTTTCAAAATACAGCCTTGCAGAAACTGCATAATCAATGAAAAATAAATATTTCATTTATGATCTGTATTATTGAATACTCAATGACTAATAAACTTGGAAAAGGTCAAAAGAATTGTATGAAACTAAAATGAATCATTAATTAACATTTAATTGAAAATTTCAGGAATTCATGATACATTGATTCAAATGATTAATTCATATGGAAATCATCAGTCCAGGAAATTCATATAAAGCCATCGCCTTAAGAATTTCAATTGCTACATTGGACATGAAATGTGTGGCAAGTGTCCCTACAAATATAGATGTTCATTTCACATCAACTGAGAGTGATGAGAATTTTTCACAATTCTGGTTCAACTTGACTTATAAATATAAAAAAAGAATCTTGAGCTCTAAATTAAAATTGCATTAAATAATAATATGTCTCAAAAATATGTGAATTGCATTTTTTTTTTTTTCAAAATAATAAAATTTTAAGTGAATTTGTTAATCAGTCTCTTAGAATCTACACCAGGGTAACTGATATTATAGGTGTATCTATCATACATGCATTCAAAAACAAGCTGTATTTTTTTTTAATCTGATCCCCCCTTTCCCCTTTTACAGAAAGTTGATGAAAACTACCATTCTAAACACAGTTGGCATAAAAGTTTACCATGATTTGTTTAAATAGATATTTCTAAGAATATATCAAATATAAAATACAACAATAAACATACGATGTTTGCTAGTTATACTATATCTAGCAGGGTAATAGAATTATTCTCCAATTTCATTTTTAGTTGTGGTTATTTTAGAGCTTGTTACACTTGGGTTGTTTTCCAATCTGCTGCATGCAGATCAAAAATTTTTATGGTTACAGGTCTTGGATAACAGCATGTGATAAAGTGTCACTTTTCGCTACCTTGCATGTCAATCCAAATAAAAATTTAAAAATCTTTATGAAATAAACAATAACCTAGACAAGAGGCCCAAGGGCCTTGAATCGCTCTTCTGATAAATTGTACAATCTATCACTTCTATTAGAAGCCTCCAACTCTATTAGTATCATAAGACCCAAAATGCATCAACTTACAAAGTTTGATAATATTTAGCCAGTTAAGACTGAAGATATTATAATATAATTATCAAATACCATAAGTAGGTCAAAGTGACCTACCTTTTGATTGGAATTTTCTGAGGACTCAAGATACATTAATTGACAAAGACTGATGATTCTAATTAAATAAGTACCTGAGATATTCAAAAGTAGGTCACCATGACCTACTTTTTGGTCAACATTCTCTGAAAACCCAAGATGCATCATCTGACAAAGTTTGACAATTCTAAGCCAATTAGTTCCAGAGATAATTAAATATAGCCATCAAATGTCAAAAGTAGGTCACAGTGACCTACTTTTTGGACGATGTTATCCAAACATCCAAGATGCCTAAACTGAGAAAATTTGCTGATTCTAAGCCAATAAGTACCTGAGATATTCAAAAGTAGGTCACCGTGACCTACATCTTGTTGGACATTCAATAAAACCATAAGATGCCTCAACTGACAAAGTTTGATGATTCCGAGCCAATAAGTACCAGATATAATCAAATATAGCCAAAAAATGTCAAAAGTAGGTCACAGTGACCTACTTTTTGGTCGATGTTCTTCGAAAACCCAAGGTACCTAAACTGACAAAGTTTTATGATTCTAAGCTTATACGTACCTGAGATATTCAAAAGTAGGTCACTGTGACCTACTTTTTACATCTCCGAAAACCCAAGATGCATCATCTGACAAAGTTTGATGATTTTAGGTCAATAAGTACCAGAGATACTTAATTATAGCTACAAAATGTCAAAAGTAGGTCACTATGACCTACTTTTTGGTCGTCACTCTCAGAAAACCCATGATGCATCAACTCACAAAGTTTGATGATTCTAAGCCAATAAGTACCGGAGATACTTAATTATAGCCACAAAATGTCAAAAGTAGGTCACTATGACCTACTTTTTGGTCGTCACTCTCCGAAAACCTCAAGATGCATCAACTCACAAAGTTTGATGATTCTAAGCCAATAAGTACCAAAGATACTTAAATAAAGCCATAAAATGTCAAAAGTAGGTCACCATGACCTACTTTTTGGTCATCACTCTCCGAAAACTAAATATGCATCCACTCACAAAGTTTGATGATTCTAAGCCAATAAATGCCTAAGATACTGAAATATAGCCATAAAATGTCGAAAGTAGGTCATCGTGACCTACATTTTGGTTGACATTTTTCAAAGACCCAAGATGCATCTACTGACCAAGTTTGATGATCGTAGGTCTGAAGGTAATCAAAATATGCATTTTAAACAATTTGAAAACAAATGTCGGCAAAATTTAAAAAGTAGGTCACAGTGACCTACTTTGTTATAAATATGTTTTAAGGTCCCTAGATGCATCAAAGTACAAGATTTGATGATTCTAAACCTCCCAGTGTCTGAAATAATGGGATTTAATGTTTTTAAAAGGATAAGTCATAAAGTTCAAAAAGTAGGTCACAGTGACCTACTTTTAAGTTGACATTGTTCAAGGACCCAAGATGCATCAACTGACAAAGTTTGATGATCATAGGCCTTAAAGTGTCCAAAATATGCCTTCAAATCAATTTGAAAACAAATCCTCGCAAAATTTAAAAAGTAGGTCACCGTGACCTACTTTTGAGTTAACATGATGTGAAGTCATAAGATGCATCAACTTACAAGATTTGATGATTCTAGTCCTTATAGTAAGAAAAATATACACGTTTTTATTAATTGTAAATTTAGGTCAACTTTGAAGTGACCTTGAGACCACGCCCTTTGCCCCAGGGTCATGCCTTGAACAATTTTTAATCTTCAACATATCCTGATCCTTGTATGTAAGTTTGGTGAAAATCTGCCTAGTGGTTCTGGAGAAGAAGATTTTTTAGCAACCAGTACTTTTGGTTTTGTTTTCCTGATTATCTCCCCTTGTTTTAGGGTCCCAACCCTTATTTTAGTACAAATGGTAGCCCTTGGGCCAAGGATACCCTGTGACAAATTTGGTACTGATTGGCCAAGGGGTTCTTGAGTTATGGCCCATATTCTAAAAAGTTAACGCACACCGCACACCGCACAAATGGCCATAGCATTAGCTCTTTGAGCCTTTGGCTCAGAAGAGCTAAAAATCAGCCAGCAAAACCATAAATAGGCCACAATTTGTACACATACCTGTATTGGACTTTGTTTGAGGTGATTTAGAGACCTTTAGTCACAGAGATACCAACTTCACTATTGATGAGCCTCATTGATTTTCACACTAAAAATAAATTACATGTACAGTTACAAAGCAAATAAAAAAGTACAAAGCACTGTGTGACAGCTGATGCAGAAAAGCAGTCAGCCTGAATATAGCCTGCCACAATCAATGAAGGTCAATGCAATTGATGCAGATACTACAAGATATACACTATCATCTTAGGACTCAAATTGAAGACTCAGGGTTTTCAATGACATCCTTGCAAAACACTTCATTGAAATTCTAGAGACTCAGAAATATCACCTTAGTTCCCCCCTCCCACTTTATCAAAATAACTGTTCTATTTTTGGCTACTATATTAATTGATATCATGTCCTTCAATATTAAAAAAAAAATCTTCCAATATAGCTCCATGTATTAATTTCTGGGGCTTTTATCTTTGCTTGAATTACAAAGTGATAACTGAAATTCAAAAGTTCAAACACAGGCATTTCTAAAACAGGCAAAATAATCAATGACCAAAATCTAATGTAAATACTTCCATGAAAAAAAGATAGTCAATTGAGAATCAGGTTTCCTTGTAACTGACATCATTTGGCCATTGCATTGTTTGTCCGATGTCAAATTTCCATATGTCACATAACATACTTTTTCTCAGCCTTTTTTACAGAATGTTTTAAAAAGCCTTACTTAATCAGCTGGCCTGCACACGATGATTGTAGCTCTAACTAAAACCCAAATAAAGTATCTTAACAAAATCAGCATTTACTCAAAATAAATTCATATATATCTGACTTTTTAGTAAACTACATTTTCAGTTAAGTTAGTTACTAAATCCTTCTTTGAGTTATGAAGCTCATAAGGCCCAGGGATTATACCCATTTTCTGTGGCACTATCAGGATGACCCCCTGGATGCTGGGTATTGATTGATTAATTGTATGCTGTTTAACGTCCCTCTCAAGAATTTTTCACTCATACAAAGATGCCACCATTTGTCGGTGGAGAGCTACAAATTTTGCCCTATACTCGGCACTCAGGGCCATTGAGCACTGAGAGATCTTTTTAGTGCCAGCACCTACTGCGACATGGTACCTCAGCTTATAAGGTCTCATCCAAAGGACCGGTCTCCACGTCCAACTGTGAGATTTGAACCCACGACATAAGGATCAACTCCTTACTTAGAGAATCTAGAGCGGATGCTCTAATCACTGCACCAAGCGGGGGACTGGATGCTGGGTAGACTGGCAGACAAACTACATGGATAATAGTGAATTATAATGAAGCAAAGTCTAGCATCCCTGGCACTTCGTTATTAGCATGTTTACTGTACAGTCATTAACTGGGAATAAGGACAACTATTACAGTGGATCTATTGGTCCAGTGTGCAAACTGTTGCCCAGGCATCAACAGTGGGGGCACCTATCCAACAAATCAACTGTTGTGTGATGCCCTAGTCAACAACTGTTTTGTTATACCCAATAATACAAGAGGCCCATAGACCACTCATCTGAGGACATTGGCTAGAAAGAGCACAAATCAGGTCGGCATTGAAAAGTTACTAAGGCTGGGGGACGAGGAGGCTTGAATTTCACTCTTCATGAGGATGCCTCCATTATCAATATGGTATATAATCCTGTTACTTTCTTGAAAAGATTTCATGAATGTTATTATTACTAGACCATGATTCTAATATCTATAGTTTGAGTACGACCCTAATTTTTTTCATGGAGATTCAGCTTATGAGCTTCATGAAATATGCAGGCGTGAAGTGTTATAGTTCATGTCCTCATGAATTCTCTAAATTGAATTCGTTTCTTACATTTCATGCCTGAAAACTATGCAGCCTCACTAAACACACATCTTTGTATGTGAAGAATATTTTCCTCATTTAAATAGCTTGGGTATTTCCATTGTTGTCGGAAAATCTGAGAAGTTTGCAATCTCAATCTTGATGTATGGTCAGTGTGTTAAAATTGAGAATATTTCTATTTGCCATCAATATCATTGAAAAAAGAAAGGAAGGGCACCGCAAGGCAGCGCATCCACTTGCAAAAAGAGCATTTCTACAAATCAAAGCACAATTGTCATTGTTCCTAGTGCAAACTACATCATTTCTCTTAAGCACATTGACAAATCAACCCACCAACATACAAAAATGCAGTCTTATTTAACAAGTTTACTGAAAACTTTAGTAATATGCAAAACATTAATTATAATATAGAATTGTGGAATAATTATAATCATTGGAAAAAAATGAAACTCTGCTCACCCTAATATATCGGGTCACCATCAGACATATTATTAAACTAACGTTTGGCCTAACATATACATTTAGCAAACTGATAGAGAAGTAAGCTAATAAACATGTAAAAGAGTAGCAGTAATGTCTTGAATAAATTTCAACCTGCCTTAATTTGTTAATAATGTTTGTTAATGAAAAACATTGCTGAACCAATGGTGATGCCAACCACAATTGTAATACATTAAAAAAAAACCAGAGACATTAATAATTAATCACACAAGGTTGTAACGTGATCATCACAGAAAATCTTGATGATAAGTCTTAGTTCCAACTTACGGTAGCCTCACCTTGTCGTATTTTCGTAAATACATTTAATTCTGCATGCAATTACATTATTATGATAAACATGGGAGTGCAATCATCCGAATCGGTGCATACACAGTATGATCTTACCCAAGTATCTCATCTGCTGCAGGGCCCCTTCTCCATCGTGTCTGCTGTCTCCAAATCATGATCACGGATGTTCAGCAAAATCTGCGTCAGTGTGCAACGCTCGAATGACCAGGAAAATAAACAGCAAACTATGGAGGACAGTGCGCGTTATAAAATTTCATCAGCGAAACAATAAACAAGAACGACGAAAATGATAATAGAAACGGTTTTTAAAAATACTTCATATGTTCTCATAATATTTTATCAAGGAAGGATTCTTCTAACACAAAACCGTATTTCTTGTATTTAAAAATTAATGAAATTTTCACACAATCAAGAAGACAATAATACTAAGTGATGGTTTCAGTAAGGTTAGTTTTGACCGTTTTATATTAGAGTCAAGGTCAGGTCAAGGTCATTACCTTTTCCCTGGACATTAAGAATAAAAATGACCGATCCAATCATGCGACGCGGTCTTCTATTTCAAAAGATTATTTTTTTTCTTTTTGAATAAAAAGATATTACCGTATAGGGTACACAAAATGGAATTTGGCTAATCCGAATTTTCTCTATTTTCTTAAATTTTTAGGATATTTAAGTTATTTTTATATGCGCCCTATATTTAATTTTTTCGTATTTTCACATGTGGTAAAGAGGTCATATAGAGATACAAAATGATAAAAGAAACAAAAAGTTTTTACCGTTTAACTTAGAGAGTAAAAACACTTTCTACGGATTTTTGGCTCATATCTATACTTAGATAGGAAGCTTTTTAAAGCTAAAACAATTGTTGTTTGTTTGGAAAAAAAGATTTATTTGATATATTTTAAAACTGTAGTCCCTTGTCATTAATTTAGCTAACATTTGAAATTTAAAAAGTTCAAGTCTTTGATTGTGTAAAAATGATAACTAAATTCGTTGTTCTATAATAATTTTGAGAGGCAGAAAAGAAGATATTTTCATACGCCACCATTCCGCCAAAAATATAGTTTTCGAACATCATTTACCACACATTTAAAGTTGTACAATTGTGATTTAAAGAAAAATATGGTCTTTTAAATCTCTTTAACCTAAATATATAAGACATATAAGCAAATATAAATTGAATATTTCATCTAGTCAGAAACCAGAGAAGAATCCTACCTAAATAATAAGGGATAAAATGCGACGGATAAGCCGGTTTACATGTATTGAGTCAAATGCTGACTAACATTTTTTCATACGATATAGACTATAATTCTTAGTCCATTATTTTATTTTATACACTGAACTGACGACGGATTTTTCCGTTATTTCTCGTTCATGACAAGGAGCACACGGCGGGTATGACCAGTCGGCAGGGGATGCTCACTCTTCAATGGCACCTGATCCCACCTGTGATGTTTTGGAGGTCCGTGTTTTTGCTTTGCTCCTATTTTGTATAGTTTTATGGACTCTTCGATCTTGAAAACTGTTCGTTATCTCCATATGTTTCATTACAAAAGATAATATTCTCTATAGTTTTCCATTCAGGCTGTTTTTATTTCCGCCCGCTGTAATATGACTTCAAAAAAAACTTTTGACCTTAAAAAATTTAGATTACCCCCAAAAATCCAGAGGGATCAGGTGCCTAAGAGAATAAGCATCCCCTGTTGATCGGACATACCCGCCATGAGCCCTATGTATTGAACAGTTAAAGGGAACATTCCGTTGTCCGTTAATTGTCATCATTATGACCATAGAATTTACGAAATACAGTTTAAATGCCGGAGATTGTTGAAATCTCCGACATCCACTTATCTATCAGTAGGCTGTCTTAGTTTTAAAACTGATCGGTCGTATGAGTGTAAGTTGTAACAAAGACAATTTTGTGCCTCTGCTGAGGATTGAACCTCTGGCTTGCCGGTCCAGTGCTTTACCAATTGAGCTAAAGGATTAACCCACTAGCCCAAGCTAGTAGGATGCCGTGTATTTTATACTACTACATTGTCCCCCTCCAGAGAATGAGATGTCCTCATCTCTTTTGGAGTGCCGACACCTGTGGGGCGACATCTTCGCTAGCCAAGGGTTTCTGATACGCTCTTCTCCTCATAAACCCTTGGCATACGGTGAAAGTCAAAAGACGGGATTGTTTTCGGTCACGTGATCTCGAATCTATCAGGTACGCACAGATTGCGTCATCGCCAGAAATAAAGACACGTGTTAAAAAAATTAAATCGAAGTTTTTTTGAAGAATAATTAAGAAGCAACAATTGAGTTATGTTTATTTATTATGTATAGAACAAATCTAAAACTTCAATATAGATTCTTTATCACATATTTAGAAGATATTGGATGACTCCATGGCTATTCATAGAATTGAATGTTATCTTACGGATCGTTGTCATTTCCGAGATTAAAGAGTGAAGATGTATCCCGAATGCAAATATCGTCATTTACAAAAAACAATTGCTGATTGGTCGACCTGGGTGTACTGAAATCCAATCAGAACTCTGGAGAAAAATCCCGATTTCTATGAACACCGTAGGCCAAGGGTTTATGAGGAGAGTAGCGTATCAGAAACCCTTGGCTAGCGAAGATGGTGGGGCGAAGTTTTAGGGGCAATTACTCTCACCCGCCAGAGAACACCCGGTTCCCAACGTGGGCGCCAAATGTAACAGAGTCAACTTTGTGCCTCTGCTGGGGATTGAACCCGGGGTTCTTGCCAGTCAAGTGCTCTACCAATTGAGCTAAAGAGTTAATTCACCAGCCCAAGCTAGTAGGATGGCGTGTATGATATCTTATACTACTATACGAGTATAATGCGCAACATGCTCTTTCAAAGTATCGAAAAGTTGGTGATGTAAATACCATATATGCAGGTGATAACGGGATATAATTATTTTTTTAAAAAGAAAGTTTACAATGGAAAAGTTAATTATCTTCTTTGTCATACAATTTAATTGATGTTGGTAATATTGTGAATAGCCCTTAAAATGCCCTAATCAATATGAAACCGACGCGGTAGTCTCTGTGATGTCTATAATTTCGAGTTGAATGACGAGGAGGGGGCTGGTTTTAATCAGACTGCGAACCAACATATGTGTTGGTTTATGAATGAAAACATCTACTAGTATTTTATACATCATCGATATATTTCAATTCCGAGTTGTGTGAATTAAGTTTTTGTAATGATCAATTAATCTTGTTAATTTTCATCTTCGCTAGCGAATTAAGATGGTTAATTTTTTTTTACGTTTTAAATTTTATATATTCAGTTCTAGAACCTATCCAAAATTATATTGTATTGTAAAATTATATTGTATTGTAAAGTCATGTCATTTGGAAGAGAGGCCTTTGGTCTCGGTATCCAACACATGCATGTTCAACGTGGGTCATTTTTTCAACCCGGGTCAACGTTACAGATGCTATGACATTTTTATTCTGAAAAAAATAGGCCTAGTTTCTCTTTAATATGGTAGAAATTATTATATCTAATAAATGTTAATTTCTTAGTTGACTTGTAACTGTTTAAAGGTTTTGGCAGGGACTTATATATGCTAGTTCACGTAAATCATTAGGCCCCTGCCTAGATGTAACCCAATGCCCTCCATACTTTCTGTTTCAAATTTGACGTAATATTTTCTGACCAATCATATTGCGCGGAGCGACTTTTGAAGCGAATATGGCCGACATGGACGGGAGCTGAAAATGGAAATATCGATGAAGCTCATTAGTCAAATAGATAGCTTTGAAAATGTTCAAGCTCTTGTCAAACAAGATTTAAGAGAACTTGGAATAAAGGTACCGAAAGGCAAAAAGTTAAAACGACAGGGTTGTTTGAAGAATCAGGTATGTCGTATAACACTTTGTTTTCCTATTGTGTGATATTTTGTTGTTTTAAAAAGGCTATTTTAACAATGATGTAAACTTTACTGTTGTATAGAACTCAATATTGCATTTCAAATAAACGAAGCATTTCTCACAAAGAGTTTGATTCTATTAAAAAGTTAAAATTCTATAGTTAGAGCACGATCACGACCCTGAAGATCTCCACTGAGATTGGGCTCAGCTGGATATTGAATATACCCTCAGCTGTACAGTCCAAATATCCAACAGAGCCAAATCTCAATTCTTAATTCGGGCTGGATATATAGGCATAAGATTTTATCCTCCAATATTTCTAAGTGCTCTGTGATATGTATTGTAATGTTTTGAATTTCAACAACTATTAAAGTGGTATTTTTCTTATTTTATTAATGTCCATTTACATTCAGAATACTTAACATTGCTAAATGACCAAGAGGAAAATGTCTTGTTGATCAATAGAATTATATTCACCGAAATACACAATGCAATAACATTCGCTAATAACTGTTTTGCATGACCACAAGGCAGCTTATACTTAATATATTATAGAAAACTTATTCCAAGCATTTTAACGGTTAGTTAGAATAATCTAACTGTGTCTCGGTACAAGCCCTCACCACAGTTAGAATACGTCCCATATACTTGTAATGTAGCAAATCGGAGCGGATCCGCTCCGAAATGATTTTGAAGAATATAAAATGATTTGCACTGGAAATAACTACCAAATTTATCAAACCAAACCTTTTTGAGATTGCTTATGCCTTTTATCCCAAAAAATATATATAAATACGAAAATCTAATATAATTTTCTCAACGTTTTTCTCTCGATTCAAATCCTGCCATGTTTACATTCGGAACTCTCTAGATTCTTCCTAGTAAATGCACTATGCGAGTTATCGCCCGTGTTTCTTTTGCTACATTACGAATACACGGAACGAATTCTATCGTTAAACCGGGTCCGTAGGACAATATCATTTTAACGATAGAACATTCTATCTATTTAATGGTATACGGGTACTAGTACTACTACACAGTTTACTAAAATGCTTAAAACTTTTTAGGGAGATGGCCATGGGGATATATTTGGGAATTTCCTGTCTTTAGTGCCATGTGTTTACATAGCAGACTGTGGATATGTTCCAAAGTAAGTGTTCCTCACTATACATTTAGTAAATATAGCCTTAGAGAGGTGTGGACAAAGTTATGTTTTCGTTTTGTTAACAATTCTAAACTTCCCTTATTTTAATTATGTCTAATGAGCAATCAAACTTGCATGAAAATTCTTAAAATTCAATGACAAAAACATTCTTTACATTACCTCATTCATCTGTGTTTGTAAACATGAGCATGAGCTCTATTATTGTTAATGGACTAAAAACACTTGCAAGTTAGACTTGTTTTCTCACATTTCTGCTTTAAATTTTCTAGATTATGGATAGGAGTGAAACGGTTCACCTCGGTATCGATTCACTGTGGTATTTTTTCTCGGTTCGATACATGGTACAAAATCTCTATTTTCGATTCGGTTTGTTTTTCGATCAGGATCGTCATTCAGTCGGGTTTAGCATAAGGTATAAACATGTTCCCCTGTATTATTAGTTCAAAAACGTAAATTTTTGTGGACCTTTAGTTTGTAAAATAGTTTTTTACTGTCAAATCAATTAAATTGATTTCTTCTATCCATTTTGCACATAAATTAGATTAAGTAAAATAAAGCATGAAACAATGGTTGTATTTGTTTCCTTCTATCAAAATGTATCGTATCGAAAATAACTGAACCGAGACTAAATTTTACGATACGTATCGAACCATGAAGGAGGTGTATCGTTTCACCCCTAATTATGCATTTAGTATTGTTTATGAATACAAAACAATTTTTCCACTTTAAATTTTAATTGTGAATTTATGCAATGTCTTTTATAATCCATTGATTCACAAGTAATTTAAAAGATACCAAAATTATATTGAGTATTTTAGTAAGCAAAAAATTGAGTAATGGATTCCCAGAAATTTTGAAGCTAATTTGAGTGGAATATTTTTGGTGTTTGTAGATTGCTTGTGGATGCAGCATCCCTGATTCATGAAAACATTGAACAAGAAGGACTGTTCCGAAAGTCGGGGGCTGTCAGTCGGCAGAAACAGCTCAAGGTAACTCAGTTTTAAAAAAAGAAGGTTGGCATCATTTATATTTTTAAGCTCATCTGAGTCAAATATTCAAGTGAGCTTTCCTGATCAAAAGGTGTCTGTTATCCATTTGTCTTGGCTCAGGCTTGGGTGTATGTAAACTTTTTACACCTTTCCCTTCTTCTCAAGAACCACTGGACCAATTTCAATTAGACTTGTCACAAAGCATCCTTAGGGGAAGGGTTTATAAATTTATTCAAATAAAGGGCCATGTCCTCCCTTCAAGGGGCGTTAATTTACTTATAAGTAAACATTCATGAAATATTTTTTAAAAAATCTTTTTACTTCTCTTATGCCATCAACAAATATATTTAATTTTCTGGAAAAAAGATTTTCCAACCTACCTACCAACCCAATAATTTTTACCCTGAGTTGGGTGAGAGCTGGTCTAGTCATATTTTTTATGAAAGCATCATCAGGTAGTGTAGATTCAAGTCTCTTAAAATCCATGACTCACACATTAACAATAAATCATTTATTTGGAAGAATCCCCAGATAATCAGGATAATGTTTATTCAAGTGTGTTGAAATCATGACCTCCAGTGTACCGTAGATTGGGGGCACTTTGAACAGTCAATGTTTTTATATAGTTGTATAATCAATCATTTTTTTTTTGTTTTTGTTTCCAGCAACAAATTGAGAATGGAAAGGGAGTACATGGTGCTAATGTTTATGATGTGACAGGTTTGATCAAACAGTTCTTCCGGAAGCTGCCTGATCCTTTATTGACCAGTGTGTACCATGACTCCTTCATCAAATGTTACCACATTGACCCCTCCGATGTCTCCACCCAGGCGGTTCTGTCTCTCTGTCTACTGTTACCGGGGGAACACCTCAGCACGCTCCGCTACTTCATGCTTCTGCTGTCAGATGTGGCAAATTGTGCAGAGCAAAACAAAATGGATGCCACCAATCTGGCAGTAGTATTGGCACCCAACATCATGCATCTAAACAACAAGACAGAAAAAATGAATTCTTCAGAGGAGAAGTTACTGCAAGTTCAGACAGCCATTGTGGAGGTTTTAATCAGAAGTGCTTCTATGATAGGCATGGTATCACCTGAGGTGTATGAGAAGGCTTCTCTCATCACTGAGATTTTTGGAACTGATGATGAGCTGGATGCAAGCTGTGATACACTGGAGGAGTCCAGGGATCTTAAAAAGAAAGAGAAACGGCGGAAAAGATCAGGGTCATTTCAAGGTAATGATGTCAAATGTATTAAAGGCTCAAAACATGCCTGGACCTTCGTTCGTAAGCTGAAATATAGATAGAGTTTTAATTTTGCATGGGAATAAACACCATAAATATACATGTACTACTAATATTCTGGGTTCTTGAAAGAGGAGTTTCCCATTTTTTTATGACAAAATTTGTCAAAGTAACACACATATGAATTCTTGTGTATTTGAAATAAACATTAGTAATTTGAATATTCGAGTCATATACATGCAGTAAAATAAAAATACATATATTATATATCTTGTTGCTTTTAGGTGTAATTAGCACTATAGCTAAAAGTGTGACCAAATGGAGGAGGAGTACTGATGGCAAGTCAAATACAAGTCAGTCAAGCAACATGAGCACCATGAGTCAGTACAGCAACAAAAGTCACATCAGCAACAAGGCCAATTCCAGCAACTTACAGACCATACACACAGATATTGCTACAGCAACCCCAGTGGTTATCAGGAAAAGGAAAGCATCAGGAGAAATGCCTTTCTCAGCTTCAAAAAAGTTTGTACATAAAATATATTGGGCCAGAATTTTCTTCATCATAAAAAAATGGAACAATTAAGCTTTATCTATAAAATTTGTTAATTCCTTTTACAGGAAAGCAATTTTGAAAAATCTTCCAAACCAAGCAACTCTTGCAAATACCCCCTACACTCCAGCATCTACTGTCAAGAAATTGGATATCAATGGTAAGTCTGTGGAGGAAGGATTGCTTATAGTATTCATGTATTTATTGTCAATAATGATACAACCCAGAATGGATACAAGAGAATTACTGTAGTTTAAGTACAAGAATAGTTATATCTAACTCATCAGACAGGTAAAGATAGTTTTCAGAGAATAGCCAATATCTTTTCTCCTTTATACTATCCCCTGTTAATTTCTAAGTTATCCCATACTATAAATTCTTGCAAATTAAAGTGTATTTTTTCCTCAACATTTTGATTTTTTTCTTACAGAAATGAAGAGAGCTGGTACTCTGAACACACCCAGTATTGCCTTCAGTAACAAAAACAAGCTGGCCTTCAGTGCTACACCTTGTCAAAGCAACAACAAAACTGCAAGAAAGAAGCTTGGCTTATTTAGTCCTGCGAGTGCTAGGAAAGGAAGGAAGTAAGTGAAAGTACATGACAACATTCAAAATATTAGTTTAATAATACAAAACAATGATTTTAAAAAAGTTAGTCTAAAAAACATTCAAAAGGATACTTCTGTTAAACATGAAACAGTTTATACAAGATTTGAATTTTTTCAGCTTTATATGATAATGCTTGATATTCTATAGAGAAGTTCATCTCATGGACATAAGGCCATAAAAAAATCAATTTCTTGGTTTTCAGGCCCTCCCTCATCTTTTCCAAGGGTGCCTCATTGACCCTTTTTATTGCTAAATCAGTGAAATAAAAAGAACAAGTCACCTGTCTCATCATGTTTTGGGGGCAATAAAAAAGTTAAAAAAAAACTAGAGCCGAGCTCGTTGCAAAGCAACGAGTAGGTCTTCCGTCCTGTTTGACCGTAAGTAACTTTCATTTGAAAAAAAAAGAGTAATGAAGTCGAAAAATGGTTTAATCCTTCAAATCTTTGTTCATTTTTGCAAAATCAAGCCATTTTTGGCAACTTCCGGTTTGACCGGAAGTACCGTCAATGGACGCAAAATTAAGATTTAAGCTTCCAGTGACATATGATATCCAAAAACCTGTCAAGAACAACAAAAATATGCAATTTTTGACTACTTCCGATTTGACCGGAAGTGACGTCCCCGGACGTATTTTGATAACCTCATTAGATAAAGCTTGACATTTTGATCAACTTTGCTTATTTGACGTATTATAAATTCTCAATACTTTTTGAGATATTAAACAAAAACTTTCAAGGGCCCTAGTTCCCTAATTTTAGGGGCCAGCCCCTTTTTAATGATATCAAATGAAAGCGCTTGTAATTATGCAAAACTTTGATTCAACATGTCTTAACAAAATATTTTTAGTTTTCAAGATAAAAAGGAAAATATTTGTAAATTTTCGCTCTTTTAGGCGTTCTAATTTTTGACCCCTATATAGCGCCATTTTGAATGCAGAAAGCGAAAAACAAAAACCAATGTGCACAACTTCAATCCTTCTGTTATCTAAAACAAGTAAAATTTCTGCTCCAGCTTTTGTGGTCTCTGAGCCTTTATCCGGAAACGAAAGCCTATGATTTTTCGTTTAAAGGGGAATAACTCAAAACCGGAAGTGACTTTTTGAAATTTTAGTCATCATTCTGATAGAGTTTATAAACGTTTATAATCTCTGAAAATTTGAGCGAAATCCGTTGAGAAATGAGTGAGATATGAGGCCTCAAAGTTGGCGTCTAGGAAGTAGAAGAAAAAAAAAAGAATAATAATCTTTACCAACAGAATCAGTAGAAGGTCTTCCGTTGGAAACGGAAGACCTTAAAAAAAAGCCTCCTTCCCTCATCATTTATCTTGAAAAAAGGCCTGAGAACCAAGGAATTCACTTTGCATGGCCTTAATGATCTTGCATCATGCATTGACTACAGATTGTGGTTGCTCTCTGCTTTGAGTCTACTATTCATCAAACATCACAAAATAAACACTCCAACATATATCAATATGATCATTTTTTCTTAACAGGTTATCCAGCTCCAGCATATCTATCCCTAATGCATCCAAGAAGAATAAAAGTAAAGGAATTTTCAGGCGATTTAGTGGAGGAAAGGGGGATAACCAGGTAAATAAAGAACAAAAAATATGGCTATGTCTCATTATAATGCTACCCTTGTTATTTTGAAATGTGTCCATAATTATCACGAATTTGGAGATAAATCAAGTACTGGGGTATATTAGAGGATAAAAAGGAACAACAAAACAGAACTTGCATCATTTATAGGCCAACAGATTTGTATTTACACAAGAATTTGCATTATAGCTACAAAAAAAAAAAGAAAGAAACATATAACGAGTAAAAACGGCATAAACTATATTAAAATGTCTGCAGAATAGATGATGATCTCATTTTGATATGTGGATTTTCTATTCATGTAACTGTATATAGTCGGATCATATCTTAAGCTAACAGAGACCTATTCAGACCTCAAATTATCAATCCGGTATCAATTATGATAGAATTAAAACAGTAATAGATGCAAAGTTGTGCACCAGTTCTTCATTGTATCATTGTAATATTATTGTGTTATCATAAAAATCCTGAGATTTTAATTTTTTGATTTGCCGAAGACTTGTAAGAAAATGATGTTTATGGTATATAAAACTCTGAAAATTACATGTAAGTCTGTCTTCTTCTTTCATCTTCTTCATATGTATTGATTGAATTTTTTTTTTTTTTTTCAGCCCATGGCAATCTCATCAGATTCCCAAATGTCTGATAGCATTGGTCAGCGCCTGGCAGGACAGGACGATGATGATTCTAATAGCCCCGGTCCAGACAATGTCAACACGTCCAGTACAGCACTAGATGTCTCCAATGGTTCACTCAATGTAGATCAGTCCAACTTCACGTTTGGTCCAGATCAGTCGATTATTTCTGTCTGTGATGACAGGAACTCACTGAACGAAGGTTTTATCTGCTCAGAAGATGTTGACATGTCACAGGCAGACACCACAACTCTATCCTCGGTGTGCTCAGATGGAGCAATCAATCGGAACAGATCGTCAACCTGTGGAGAACCTGTTAGAACTTGTTTATCAGATTCCTCTGTTAACTGTTCAAGGTTAGGGTCAGACTCTAGTGTGGACAGATCAGATGTGTTTGATAAAAGTCTAAATGTAAGTAAAAGAACTAAAATTCTGAGAAGAGGTCGGCCTAACTCACTGAAAGCTGGACTTTTAAGTGGAGAGCCAAGGAAGGTCCAAAATCTGCGGCGAAGTTTTGGGTTAGATAAGTCTGAAATAAGTGACCCAATTCCTTTGTATGTCCCAGATGTTGCTGACATGGAAAGCACAAGCCTTAATAAATCAAATGAACATGAGAGACAGCATGAAGTAAGTTCCGTCAAAGAAACTTTGAAAGATATCCAAGCTCTGGAATCAAACCTTAATTCCCAGTCTTTCAGGAAAAGTTTGAGTATCAATGATCTGTCCTTGAAAACTGAAAATGACACCCAGTCCTTACTAGTTGGTAAAACACAAGATGGTGAAAAGGTTACTGAAAATCCAAAGTTTCAAACTTGTGACAGTACAGATAGTCTACTGAGTGGACAGCAGTCAGTCAGTGCTTCACCAGAAACGAAGAAAAAGGCAATGCAGAGATCCATATCTACTGACAGTGGGAAGGGCTCAATGTTTGATGAGTCTGGAGTCATGGATGCAAGCTCAAGTCAAGATGCTGACCAGTTTTTGGATGGTAATTTGGGTATGGATGTCATTGAAAACATCCTGAGTGCTGGGGCTCCTTCTAGTGTAACTGAGAACAAAGATGAAAAAGAAATCCGAAAATCCTTATCTTCTACAAATCTAGTCAAGGGAGACAAACCAAGATTAAGCATAAGCAGATCACAGAGTGTGTATAATGCAGCATCAAAACGACAGCCAAATATTACACCCAATCTACAAATCTCCACCGAAACACATAATCTGTTATCTAGAGCAGGATACATATCCAAGAAAGGAATGAAAAAGACATCAGATGATGACTTTCAAGTAATGGGACCACCACCACCAAGAATTAAACAAGCTGAATTCCACAAGCCTAAAAGGGAGAGCATCTTGGAATTGAAAGTAAAACATGCTGGCAGAGTGGCAGCAAGTATAAAACAGTTTGAAACTGGGGACATCACTCCTGCAATAGCGAATAAAGCAGTAGAGAATATAGCAAGTGCAGACCTAGTTGAGAGGCACAATTCACCATTAAGATTTCCTAACTGTGTCTCCAGGAAAGCAGGGGCTTCACCACTTAAATTACCATCAATGCTGACCAGGAAAGAATCTCTGGCCAACAAGAAAAGTGACTGTCATCCTAATAAACTCCTCAGTAAGGGACAGGCTAGACTTCCCATCTCTACCCAGCTACTCAAACCCACAGAGCAAGCCACTGTCACGAATGTTGATACCCCAAATACGGGGTCGAATTTTAGAAAACCAGTCAGACGACCCAGTATTTACTATGCAAAGGATGGTGATACTCCTAAAGTAGACAAGTTCAAGGATACCAGGATAGATGACAGTGTGTTTGAAGCTGCTGTTGCTACACCCTTACCAGAAGAACCAATGGAAACAAGTGAAGACAGCATTAAAGAGAATCCACAAAATAAAGAGAATGTTTCCACAATAGAGTCCATTAAAGAAGAGGAATCAGAAGACTCCATATCTGATACCCTTACTGGAACTCCGCTGAAATCAGAGACTATTGATAATGTAAAAACTGCAAAGCTTCCTAAAATTTTACAGCCCCTTGGGGACAGTGTGATTCTCAGGAGCCCGGCAGGTCTGACCCCCAAACAAATGCTGCAAAGATCCCAGACGACCTGTTCCCCACGGTCACCCATTAAAGCAGTCAAACGACTCGGATCATCACCAGGGTCACCAGCTCTGAGCAGACGACACTCCATGTCACCTCGTCGTACACAACACAAGATTTCCCTCCCGGCCTCAGTTCCAGAATATCTCCATGATGAGATGAATGGAATGTAAATTATTGAAATTCATTGTTCTTTCTCATAATTTGTAGTATATATGCATACAACTGTAGTGTCATCATGGACTTGACATGCTTTAGGAATCAAAAGGGACAAAGTATACTACAAAGTATTAATAAATACAGTTTGTAAATATTCATGAATTCTGAGTGACTTATGATGACAGGGTATGTTTTAAATGTTGCATGCAGAATCCTCAAGGATTTCTAAGTATCAGTGGAATATGTGTTAATTGATCACATGCTTTTTGTGCTATTTTATACATAGGTTGTAATCCTATTTTATTAATATTGATAACTTAGTTTTATAAGGAACTTTGTAAATAGATGATAGCAATCATGCTCTTTCCTTTTAGATACATTATATGTATAACAGTACCTTGCCAGTTGAACATTATTTATTTCCTTTTACCATGTTGACTCGTCTTTATACAGTTTATTACAGTGAGTTTTCCTTCGTGTATAATTGATCAGATTTAATAACTTAACTATTTTTATTGCTTTTAATTAATATGAAATTTTACACCTCTGGTTATAAGGTAAGATTTTATCCTTGACAGACTATTTTTTGCAAATATGAAATGAGGACAATTTTCATATTCAGTTAATGTTTATTTAATACCAGGTTTGTTTTTTTTTACCAAGAACAGGAGCAAATATTTCCACTTAAAACATGAATGGACTAAGTTCTTGGGCTGTAACTTCTAGGCCTCTGTATTTTTTTTTTATATCTGGTAAAGAGAATCAGATTAAAGGCATACCGATTCTTCTATTGGTTTTAATTTTTTTCCCTTTCTGATTGTGAAATGTTTAAAGCTTTTTATGTTTGAGAATAAAATGATTTTTTATTTACCCATATGTTAAGGTTAGGTCTTATCGGTCAGTATTGTAATTCCTCGTATTCTTGTCATGTCTCAATTTTAATTTGCAGCAAGATTCATACTATTTTTTTCTACTAATTAATCATAAAGTCAATCTTAATTTCTTAAAAAATGTTTAATTTTTTGAAACATGTTAAGCATGTTGTTTAGAACTTGTATACGGTTCTAAAGACCTCTGCATTTTACACCACATGCCTCTGAAATGAATGATTTTTTGTACCATACAATTCTCGAGTTTTGTTCTTGATGGACATCCTCCTGATTCTCTATAGTGATTATGCATGTTATCTGTCTCCGCCCCTTCTTTCTCTGTATTCTGTGATCTCCCTTTGCTGGCAAGCGAAATCTGCTCCTCTCTGCATCCTTAAACTAGTTAATATGGACTGTTTCTTTATTACAAAATAGTTTTGCTAAATAAACCAATTAAATTACAAGATATTTTCTTTTTTTTTGTTACTTTTGTTTCCTATGCTTTAGATATTATGTGCCCATCACTGAGTAGTTTTTAGCAAAGGTTGGTTTCTCTCAACTCAAGTCAAACCTCAAAGTCAAGAGATGAAAAATGTTGGTACTCACAGAAAGGATTAGACCTGTAAAATATGAAAGCCCAAGCACCAACCATTCAAAAGTTATGGCAAAGATTTAACTTTAAAATATGGGTCAAATTCCAAGGTCAAGATGAAAGGGTCAAATTTTAATGGTATCCAGGGGAAGGCATCAAGAAATACAGGTCAAATATTGAAAGCCCCTATTATCAACTATGTATAAGTTTTGGCCAAGTTTACATTCAAAAGTAGGTCAATTTATTTCTAGTCAAGGTCAAAATTGTTGGTATCTGAGAGAAGGTCTTGTCACAAGGAATACATATGTGAAATATTTATGCCTTAATTAGCACTAAGCTGATATGGCCAAGGTTGATTTTTAAGGGGGTCAAATTCATAGGTCAAAGGGTAAAAAATGTTAATTAATAATATCAATGGAAAGGTCTTGTCACCAATACTACACTTGTGATGTATGAAAGCCCCATCACAAACTGTTCAAATGTTATGGCCAAGATTAAAGTTTGAAATTAATGCAACATTGTTCACATCAAAGCTGCTAAATTATAAAGCCACTGTAAAAAGTAAACATACAGTATCTGAGATTTTATCACAAAATAATATGCAATCCCTTTGAACTGAACTCAAAATAAACCTCAACCTGTAGAGACAAGAGGACCATGGGCCACATTGCTCACCTGAGGAAGAGATGACACTGACATACTGGGTATATGCTTCATATTTTGATATTTAAAAAGAGAAAGATATTAATGGCAGACTAACAACACAACTTTATGATAAATGACTTCAACTTTGCGTACATCTTCTTCCCTTATATATGTAGCCAATCTAATTAAAATCAGACTTCTTTGATCAGCACCGTATTCACTCTGCATAAGAGTGAATGCGGCACAGATCTAAGAAGTCTGATTTTAATAAGATTGATACGTAGCAATATATCAATATCAAATGTACATGATTATGAAGCTAATGTCCTACAGTTAATTAGCTCACCTGAGCCGAAGGCTCAAGTGAGCTTTTCTGATCAAAATTTGTCCGTTGTCTGTCGTTGTCGTTGTTGTCGTCGTAAACTTTTCACATTTTCATCTTCTTCTCAAGAACCACTGGGCCAATTTCAACCAAACTTGGTACAAAGTATCCTTGGGTGAAGGGGATTCAAGTTTGTTCAAATGAAGGGCCACGCCCTTTTCCAAGGGGAGATAATCATGAATTTGTTAAAAATTAATTGCATTTTAAAAAAATCTTCTTCTCCAGAACCGCTGGGCCAGGAAAGATGAAACTCATGTGGAAGCATCCTCAGGTAGTGTAGATTCAAGTTTGTTCAAATCATGACCCCCGGGGCAAGAAGTGGGGCCAAAATGGCCGACGCAAGTTTTTTTCATAGGAATATATAGGAAAATCTTTTAAAATCATCTTCTCCAGAACCACTGAGCCAGGAAAAATGAAACTCATGTGGAATCATCCTCAGGTAGTGTAGATTCAAGTTTGTTCAAATCATGACCCCCGGGGCAAGGGTGGGGCCAAAATGGCCGACCCAATTTTTTCATAGGAATATATAGGAAAAATCTTTAAAAATCATCTTCTCCAGAACCACTGAGCCAGGAAAGATGAAACTCATGTGGAATCATCCTCAGGTAGTGTAGATTCAAGTTTGTTCAAATCATGACCCCCGGGGCAAGGGTGGGGCCAAAATGGCCGACCCAATTTTTTCATAGGAATATATAGGAAAAATCTTTAAAAATCATCTTCTCCAGAACCACTGAGCCAGGAAAGATGAAACTCGTGTGGAATCATCCTCAGGTAGTGTAGATTCAAGTTTGTTCAAATCATGACCCCCGGGGCAAGGATGGGGCCAAAATGGCTGACCCAAGTTTTACATAGGAATCTATAGGAAAAATCTTTCAAAATCTTCTTCTCCAGAACCACTGGGCCAGGAAAGATGAAACTCATGTGGAATCATCCTTAGGTAGTGTAGATTCAAGTTTGTTCAAATCAAGACCCCCGGGGCAAGGATGGGGCCAAAATGGCTGACCCAAGTTTTACATAGGAATATATAGGAAAAATCTTTAAAAATCTTCTTCTCCAAACCACTGGGCCAGGAAAGATGAAACTCATGTGGAATCATCCTCAGGTATTGTAGATTCAAGTTTTTCAAATCATGACCCCCGGCCCTGGGGATAGGGTGGGGCCAAAATGGCCGACCCAAGTTTTACATAGGGATATATAGGGAAACCTTTTAAAATCTTCCTTTCAAGTACTTCAAAGATTTGATTAGTGATACCCGGGGTATTTATATGGAATCATCCTGAGGTAGTGTAGATTCTAGTTTGTTCAAATGATGAACGCCTGGAAGGGGGGAGTAAATTCAAGCCCGATGTGCTCAGGTGAGCGCTGTGGCCCCTGGGCCTCTTGTTTGATTTGCTCTTCATTTGAACAATTTGTACAATGAGGCAAGCTTCTGAAATTTAAGTTAATGATACAAGAATATACAGTCTCATTTTATTTAAGTCAAATTTAACAAATGTTATTCAATTCAATGACCTTTTCTCCCCTGCTTTCCTGAAAGCATTCATCTGTCACAAAAACTGTAACCCTGGACACATTTCAAATACCTGTGACAAGGCCTTTCTGAAAATACTAACGGTATGTTAAACCCATGTCCTTGACAAAAAAATCTATATCTTTGAGCATCTTCCTCAAACTTTATATTTTTGTTATCCTAAAATACAACTTCTAACTTTTAATTTTGCCTTTAATAATGTGTCTTTCAAGCTTTTTACAGACATAACATTTAATTTTGATGGTAAAATTTCTACTGACATAACCATTAAATCCATTAACCAAAACACACACAAACAACAAAAATATATTCATTTTTAATTTACAAATTGCACAATTCCTTTATGGGGAAGGTATTCCACCTCCAAATACAGGAAATTTTAAAATGGTAGAGTTGTTGCTTTTGAAAATGAATCATTTAAAAAAAAATCATAAACAATGTACTCTTGCAGATTTTACATCAATTATGCTTTTAAACCTCTTATGTAACACACACAGTCATAATTTTTTTCCATAAAAGTAAATGATTGCTACAAAGAATCACATTTAAATTACTAATTTTAGCTGTAAAGAAAACACTGGTAGTAATGTTACTTAGCCCACAGTCCTACGTGGGTGAGCACATTTGTAGTTATTCGGTTTATTACTTTCAATAGTTATTCCTTCAAACTACATTTGTTTGGAATGTGAACATATATAAATTCTAATTCACATTACACACATTGACAACACAATTATGTCTCTATCACGTGTTTATCTGTCAGATCATTCTAAGGAGGAGAGCATTAACAACTGTTTAAGAACCTTAGTCTGACTTGTCTCCCTTATTTCACCAGCTAGAAACATTTCATCCACAACACTATATACCTGCAAAACAAAATAATCATGATTTAAATTGTAGTTTCTGTAAGCTTTTAATTTGTAAACAATGCTTTATCCGAAATAGAACTGAAAGAAGTCTATTTCAAAAAATTGTCAGCTTTGGTTTTCAAATAAGCTTCATAAACAAAATCCACAAACATTAATGTTATATTTAAACCCCTAAGCATTTTTTTTTTGTGATAAGCAAAAACAAAATTAGTGCCCAAAGCACCAAAAAGATTTATCATTTGTTATCAAGTCATTTAATAAACTATTTATATAGCTGATTCTCTTGTCTATATTCCAGAGTACATGTACAGCTGTACATTGTATTGTGCTTTTGGATTGCATTCTCACCTTATAAAAATTGAAAACCAGATCCAGTTCACACACATTGTGGAAGTATTCATTGAGAACCTCTACAAAGTTATGGATGGCTTCCAGGTACATAAGATTATTGTCACTGACATCCACACAGATACAGAAATACAGCCCAGCATATCGGCGGTACACAATCTTAAAATTTCTGAACTGCAATTCAAATTGATTCAAGTTATAGAGATAAGAAAGTAAAAGGAAACAAACATGATTTGAATTTCCTTTGTTTGTTTGTTTTTTTATTTAATGTCAACATAGTTCTACTTTGACCAAATGGTAAAGTAGAAATTTTTTGATGAAAAATGTTTACCTCCACAAAGTTAGTATGCTTGGCATCTCTCACAGTTACAACTGCATGTACCTCTTCAATCAATTTCTGCTTTTCATCATCATCAAAATGCATGTACCATTTTGCTAATCTTGTTTTCCCCGCTCGATTTTGAATCAAAATAAATCGAATCTACAAATTAAAAGGAAAAATAAAGTGCACAGTCATGGCACATAAAACTTCCATCAAATGTCATTTAACCATCATAAAACAATGAGTGTGATTGTGTTGTGTCAATTTTTGCAGCTTTGATCATCTAACTTTTTAAAAAATAAGACTGCAACTTAATGACAATTACCTGCGATTTTAGTGATACATGACATGACATAAGGATCAAAGTTTGATTTCATCCAATCCATATAAACTTGGATTGTGGCCCCGTCCTACCCCTGGCAGTCATTATTTTAACAATTTAGAATCTACACTACCTCAGGATGCTTCCACATAAGTTTCAGCTTTTCTGGCCCAGTGGTTCTTGAGAAGAAGATTTTTTAATGACTCCAACCTATTTTTGGATTATCTTGATTATCTCCCGGACTCCCTTTGTAATTTAAATTTCCCTTCACATATGGATGCTTTGCACCAAGTTTGGTAAAAAAAATTGGCCCAGTGGTTCTTGAGAAGCAGTTGAAAATGTGTACAGATGTACAGACAGACTACAGACAACGGGTGATCAGAAAAGCTCACTTGAGCTATAAAAAAAAGAAAAGGAGAGGGCTATATTATTGCATCTATGACCTTCGACGTTAGAACTACTGAGGCTGATCAACAATTCAACTCTGAGCTGTGTATAAGATTGCATTCACCTCAAAGGTCACACTGTAAAACATTTTTATTCAACTTAATATATGTCATGCTGCCATCATGCAACAGCACAGTATACATACAGATGTTCCAAATGTGTCATGTGGTTTAAAGAGGCAAATTTTAGATTCTTATTTGTAATAAGTAATGCAACTGAGTAACTGCCAACTGAGGTCACCTCAATGGTTTCAACTTCCACATAATATGTTGACGGTGCGACCGTTAGAGCGAGTGCAAACTCTTCTATTGTTACCATTTAATTTAGATTGGGCTCGTCAAACCGCACATGACATTTGGTGCATCTAGACTCTGACGTCACATGACGTCGTATGTATAAAGTTACAAATACCAAGAAAAAACTGAACAGTGCTGAAAGTTAATGAAAAAAGTTACGTTTACAATTTATCTTCAATATGTATCCATGCATTTAATCAAGGTGAGTAAACTTTTTGTTGAACATTTGCCGTCATTCTCGCGAGAACGCAACTTTGCTTTGTGATGCACTGTTGGTCAAAATTACTGCGGCACAAAAATCTAAAGAATGAATGTGCAGTAGTCCGAATTTTCTCTTTGCCCAGGCGTTGCCGTTAGAGCTCGCAGTTATGAGCGTCGCTTTGCGACGCTCGCTAATATGTTGATGGTGCGACCGTTAGAGCAAGCGCAAACTCTTCTATTGTTTTGATTTAGATCGGGCTCGTCAAACCACACGTGACATTTGGTGCATCTAGACTCTGACGTCACATGACGTCGTATGTAGTAGAAACAAACATCACACATTAAAGAAAACACATTCAAGAGGATATAAATATGGTAATCAATAATATTTTTTTTTCTCTTCGCACAGGCGTTGCTTTAAGAGCTCGCAGTGACGAGCGTCGCTTCGCGACGCTCGCTGCGCTCGCTTTTAAAGTATACAGCTTCAAATTTGATAGCCAAATCAAAACTTTTGACAAAAATAAATGTGCCGGGCCTGTCTATCTACATAAACATAAGGATTAAAGATTATATACGCTTAAAATGGACTTCATTGACAGATAAAATAGCGTCTGAATACATTTATAGCACCACCTAGACGGTAGCTAATTCGGTATGGGCCAAATGACTGTTTTCTATTCAATATTTACCATCTTTTAGATGAAATCCTAAAAGACAACCGGAAAACGCCTACTCTCTAAAGCGCATGCGTGCAAATATAGATAAGTCCGGCGCGTCGATTTACCCAAATGGACCCAAATGGAAACAAATGGACCCAAATGGAAACACAATGGACCCAAATGGAAATCAAATGGAGTATTAAATATGAATTATCGTATTTTTATACTTATTTAAAATGATGAAAATAAACGAAGTTAGAGTTACAAATGGATTTTTTTTTATTATTAAGGTCTTCCGTTTCCAAGATTACAAGGTTAGCTTTTTTAAAAAAAAAGCAGGAGCTTCAGTCTTGGAATACAGAAAGTTTCTTTCTTGTTTTGCAATGGTTTATGATTTGATCTATCCATCATGTTGTGTTCCTTAAATGTAATAAATGCCATGGTATAGAAAAGTTAAATTCTTGTAATCGTTTCTTATTTGTAACATAATGCTGTACATAAAATTTTTTTAAATAACAAAAAACTTCAATGGGAATTGAAATGATGTTTTCACGTATATAAATATGTGATTTTTGACACACTTCTCAGTTAAAAGGTTTTTTGATCTCTCCAAAAAACAATTCAATTCCCATTGAAGTTTATAAACTTGTTATTTATTACTTATATATACATTTGAAGACAGACAATTGAATATTTTCATTTAAATTACTGCATAAAATCCCGTATTTTTGAAATTTACGCAAGGTGTAAATCGGCTTGCATTTCGGTTAAGCTTCTAATTCTTTACTGCTAAGGAATCTATCAAAGGCAATATTTTGTGAAAGGCTGCTTGTGATCAGTAATAGTGAACAGATTGTTGTTTGGAATATTTAATTCGTGAAAAATGATAATCGTTTTGCTGAAAAGACACAATAAACACGCGCGCGAAGTTTGATGATAAAAAGTAAAAGGAATTTCGATTTTGGAAAGGGATGGATGGATCATTGATTTGAAGCCAGTTTTTTTAATTTGCAATTTGATCAAAAACATTCCACGGTTTCAGCAACTAAAGGCATATTTTTTGTAAAACATGATAAACAGTTAGACACTGGCGACAGCTTACAGTTGAACTACGAAAACGCCGAATGTTTGCAGCTCATCATGGCATGATTGCAAAGATATTTTCCAACAGATTTACACATTTACCGTGAGTAAAATTTAAAGATAAAATAAAAGTTTATCATGAAAATTTAACCAAAGGTCTATCCAAAAAATAAGGATGATTGTTAGAGATTTGTGCAACTGACAAATTTAAAAAAAAATGTAAACAAACGCTTGGCTTTTAGTGATTTCTGACATATGTACACAGGTTGAATCATAGCCCAAAAACTGTATGAAATACTTGTTTACATTTAAAATAAAATAATATTATCATTTTACTTGTTTATTTTATTCATTTTTATACATGAAAAGCAAGCAAGCATCATTTTTAATTCATGTACCGGTAGATATTATTGCGCCGTGTGATTAGGTCACGTATTAAACCTTCACATATGGATGCTTTGCACAAGTTTTCATACAGAATTGAAGAAATTTTCTCTCTGTATGTTTATATAATGGAAAGATACCACAAATGTACATAATAAATGATAAAGCATAGCATAATTTTTTTTTATTCTGCATTGTGATCATTACAATGATCTGATCAACAATTCAACTTGAGCTGCAGACATAAGAAAGTTCATCTTATACCGGTAAATGAATAAAAGCCACCATGGCAACTAAGATCATGTTAAACTCTATAAAAATGATATTTATTATGATGAATACAAGGAATTTTAGACTTTGTGTTAGATTGCTTTTAAATATTATTAAATAACAGTTTTCATGGTTGTCAATTTCGACAATGCATATGTGGACGGTGCGACCGGGAGGGAGTGCAAACTCTGCATTGTTATATTTAATTCCATTTCTAACTTTAAGCATCCATTTTGGTGTAAATTATTACGGAAAGAAAAGTTGCTTCCAAAAAAGTAATGTACAGTGCTGAAAGGAAAACAATTTAAAATGGAAATTCAATATGTATCCATTTAACAAGGCAGTAAACTTTTTGTATGAACATTTGTACACAAAATGTCTGATGCATGTCTACCATCATAGCAAAACTAAGATTAAAAAATGTGCAGTATCCATTTTCTCTTCTCTCCGTTGTCATTGGAGGTCGCAGTTACAAAGCGACGGGCTGTATGTTGACCCTGTCTATAAATCAGCACATTTCTCCCATTGTTTTGATTTCCACTGTGGTCAATTTCTCTCATTTGGGTGCGGTTCACATGTGTTGCATAGCAGCACCTAACAGTGCTATCATCATGTAAATTATATAGAATATATATATCCATTAAATCAGGGTAAACTTTTTGTTTTCAACATTTCCATCATTGGAGTGCTAAAAAAGAAATTGATGCTTTCTTTCATCAAAAAATTCTATTGAATGAATGTTTTTTTTCTTTCGCAGAGGCGTTGCTTTACTATTTTGGGACCTTTGTGGCAAGTGGATTGTTGTGTGAAGTTACAGCTTCAAATTTGATGTCAAATCAAAACTTTTGACAAAAATAAATGTCGAGGGTGTCTTGCATAAACATAAGGCATCCAAAGATTATATACAAAATGGCTGCTTTGAGGGAATAAATGTACTGAATACATTTATCTATTAGAAGCAATGAAATATTTTCATAGTATCATTTAAAAACTGACAAATATCCCATCTAAAGCTGAACAGTCGTGTCAAATATAGATAAGTCCGAGAACGACGAAGAACAATGCAGTCTATAAATAGATGGAGGTCGTGAGTGTGCCAAATGGAAACACATGGACCCAAATGGAAATCAAATGGAATATTAAATATGAATTATCGTATTTTTATACTTATTTAACATGATGAAAATTAATGAAGCGCACTTGCAAATGGATATTTCAAGGTCTTCCGTTTCCAACTAGTCACAGCCCTGTTGGTAAAGATTATTATAAGGGTCTTTCGTCTTCAGGGGAAGACCCTTCTATTATTGTAATGTTTCTTTTTCGTATTATTATTTTTTTCCTACACTGATATCTCAGTAACGGTTCGGTGGATCTTTATGAAACTTTCGGAGATAAAAGGGAACAGTTATGGCTCAATCCAATACTTTCATTTTTTCTAATTTTACTTCCGGTCGTGAAATATGACGTAATTGCTACAATTTTTGTCCGGCCTACTCAGAGAATACTACGCAAAATAGAGATTTGAAGTTTTTGTGAATGATTAAATGTGAACTTTATATTTGTAGCTAACTTTTGAAATTTTATTAGTGTTTAAATTTTTCAAAAAATTATTTTTCATCCAATTTTAATTTTTTATGCCATCAAATAGATCTTGGCGAGCACTTTCCAAAAATGTATTTGTTTTGTATGTGAGTACAATAATAAACAATATATATAAACTCAGGTGTGTTAGGACACTTGAGTGCAAATGTCCTCTTAGAACTTTTCTTTTTAAAAATCATTTCTCTTTTATTTATTGACCGATTTCAAATTTTACACCATCAAATAGATATTTTCAAGACCTTTCCAACGGTATATTTCTTTTTATTGTACGTGCACTTATAAAGAAAATATAAGCTCAGGTAAGTTAGCCTTTCGTTTTGACAGGACATGTCAAATTCATTATCAAGGACGCTTGCGGTTAATACGGTACTCTTTAGATCTCTTTGATCTTCGGTGGATATCCTTTGATATCTGTAAAACGTCCTATCTTTTTCATTTCTTGACCGATTTTAAAACTTTTTAAATCATCTAATAGATCTTTTTGAGGGCTTTCCAATGGTATTTTTTTTTTTTGGATTGTACATGCACCATAATAGAAACTATGAACTCAGGTATATTAGCATTTTGTTTTGACAGAACACGTCAAACTCATTTTCAAGGACGCTTGCGGTTAGTAGGTTAGTAGGACGACTGTTCTCTTCGATCTTTGGCCTGTATCCTTTGATTTAAAAAAAAATATTACACAGTGTAATTGGAAATTCTTGAAGGTCAAGTAGAGTAAATTTTAAACGATTTCAATTTTTCAATAAAAATTTTAATTGCTTCAAAACACATTTTATGATGATCTCTCTCTGTTAAAATAAAAATGTGGTACTCGATTTTACATTTGGAAAATTTTTTTTTTATTTATTTAAATTGTTGAAATCATACTCTATTCGATTTTTGAGAGATTTTAAAACACGTTGTTTGATGTTATCCATCTGTCAAAATACATACATGGATCTTGATTTTACAATTGGGAGCAATTTAATTTTTTTGAAAAAATTAAATTGATTAATTCTTCGTCTTTTTGACCTTTGAGAGATTTCAAAACATATTGTATGATGTTATTCATCTGTCAAAATACAGATATGATACTCGATTTTACATTTGGAAAAAAATTATTTTTTTCTTCAAAAAATTTAAATTGCGTCCAAATGTTAAAATATGATGGATTTTCATGAAATTTATGGAAACAATGTGTTGTTATCTGAAGTTATCTTATCCGAGAGATTTTTTGGAAATTTCCTTCTGGTGCCAAGTTACGGGACATTTCCTGATTTTAAAATGACATTTAGTCCACGGTTAATCTCAAGAACTGTAATAGATATCAAAATGAAACTTTCAGGGATGATAGATCGTGGTAATTACTATCCAGGACGCGACATCTCGTTCGTCGTCATTACTTCCTGTTGTTACCAGATGCAAATTTAAAAAGTCGTATTTTCTAACTTTTTTGTTTTTCAATATGTTTGAATTTTTTTCGCATGGTTAATAGAAACCCTTGTAATGATGCTTGATATATAATTTGTTTGAAAATCAATAAATCCAAACTCTAGATATTAACATTTAAAAATCTGAAGTGGGTCCAAAATGGCGGCTGCCTCCGTAGACTCCGCCATTTCGCAATAAGGGTTTATATTTGCTTGAATGAAATTAATGTATGGATAAATGAAATGTAAAGGAATACTTGGATTGACACGTCGTAGTTACGTTGAAATTCCGTGTCAAACTCAATTTTAATCCAGTGTGTTCTCAAACGTCATCTACGAGGGTTGATCCAAAAGTAATGTCACAGTGTCCATATCTTTTATATTTGGCGTCATATTATCAAAAACAATATACCAAAATATGCACAGATATAAATCTAATTAAGATTGAAATTTTAATTTAATTATGTTTATTTGAATTTATTTTATAGATGTTTAAAACATAGAGCATAGGGGGTGTCGCCCGCGTCACAACGAAACGTCACGTTTTATAGTGTATTTTTTTAGAATGAAAAAGACAAACACATTAAAACGATTCTTAAAAAGTACTTAATCTCCCAATTTTTCAAAAGACACAATTCTCGACATTTTCTAGTCTTTAATTGAAAATTAAATGACGGCATTGGTATTTGTGATCATAAACATTGTTGTTTTACTCTGTTGAATTGAACAAAAGGATTGTCGAAATGCATTTTCACTATATAAAAAAAGGCTCGACTGAGTTGTAATGCATTTGTTGCTTCAAAATATGGGAATCATCACAAGCGACAGTAACGTTAATTAATCTGACTTACAGAATATTAAATCTAAATAAGAGACATCTTAATAGTTGGTTTCAGCAATTTTGGGCGGGTGATTGGTCACTGAATGATCAGCAGAGAACAAAAAGACCGAAAGATAGGAGATCGGACGGAAACTTTTAATGGTGTCTGACGTCAAAAGAGACAGACGTGTAGAATGACATGCATATGTGAATTTCTAAGTTTGTCTTTGCTATTGTTCAAGAAATTTTGACAGAGGGATTAATTATGAAACAAGTGAGTGTATTATGGTACCAAGAACTCTTTTAAAAAGTGGAACTGGTGAAAGTGTTTGCAAATCACAAATATTATTTTAATGAAACGAAGGGGAAACGCTTAAAAGTATGACGGTGCGTATCCGTCATATGACGTTATACTTAGGTGCGGCGACTACCATAAACGCAAATTGTTTAAAATTTGATATTTTGGAAAGTATACATCATATTCCTTTGAATTTTTCAGGTCTGATTTGAACTAAATAAAACTTCCATCATGTATAATTTTGTTGCTTTACGTCGATTTATAGCAATTTTATCAAAGTTGTGACATTACTTTTGGATCAACCCTCGTATAATTGGTTTTAGCCGGTTCTCAAAGTAAAAAAAAAGATGAGACTACATGTACAAATGAAATACGATATCTACAACCTTTTGTTTTGCATAATAAAAAAAACAGATCTGAAATCATGGTTATAAGTAATAGTTTTTCAAGAGACAATATATATATATAGTAAGTGTAAAATGTGACCTCTGGGATTTTTCCATGCACACTTGTGTCATATTAAACTTAAAGAAAAGACAAAGATAAGAAAATCATATTTTACAAGATCGCTTAATAAAGTTTATACAAGTATTTTTTTCTCAAAGATCTGATGCAACCTAATGAACATATTAAATGGTGTCTGATTCCTTGACCGTCGTAGGGCGAGGTATGTTTTTTTTTTTTGGCGAAACATTCCAAGCTTTTCATGAAAGTGTAACTAGTCAGATTTCTTTTATCAATTTAATTAAGCTATCACATCTTTTTAATAGAACATTCCACAGAAAAGGTGCGAAGATTAACTCGTGGCGTTAACAACTTATTTTCGCGAGATAGACCTTTACTTTTTAAAATAACAATCAAAATGTTCACGAATTGTGATTACTGTATGCTCAGTGAGAGACTTAAAGTCTGCTTACACCCCCAACTCCTAAGCACAAAATTTTCCATCGTTAAAGGACAAACTATAATAAAATCAACACAGCCAACAAAAATAAAACAATTATATATTAAACTCTACAGAGACAAGGCTATATATAGGAAAATTGTTTGTCTGCAGCCAGTTCATCAATATAACTTTTAAAAAATATTTATAGGAATTAACTTCAATCTTGCAACCTTGTATTAAATGGGCGATTCCTTGACCGTCGTAGGGCGAATTTTTTTTGGTCGAAACACCCCAGCTTTTCATGAAAAAAAAATCCAATCTTTTATCAATTTAATTAAGACAAGCTTTTTAAAAAATTCCAAAAAACACCAAACTTGTTAACAAACGTCAAAAACCTATTTCGTTTTTAAAATAAAATCAAAATTTCACTTTTCATACCCATTTCACACATATTCACACGTTTACCATCGTTAAAGGACAAACTATAATAAAATCAACACAGCCAACAAAAAGAAAACTTATATATTCTTACACAGACAAGGCTCTACAAGGTTGTTGTAGTATCAATATAACTTTTTAAAAATATTTCCAGGGGGGGGGGGGGGAATTAACTTCAATCTTAGATCCGCGTTATAAACACGTATCCCAGTGGACGACGAAATGTGGTTCCGGTTATAACTGGCTGAAAGGACACTAAATTGAATATTGAGTAATTTATGTTAAGCTTTTATGTTAAAAGTACTAAGTGCACGGCTCCTGGACCGCTAGTCTGGCATTAGTGAGCTGATTTCAATTATCATTATATCCTTTGTTTAAGAACAGCATAATAACCTACCGTTTTCATAATTTTCTATTAGTCAACAAAACAGGTAAGAATGAGAGTACCTAACAATGAGAAGTTATTCTTTGTTCTATACACATTGGAACTCTTGAACCTTTGCAATTGTGGATGTCAAATTGAACTCCCTATGAACCAAAACTTGGACAGATATTCTAAATCAACTATCGGGATGGGCCATGCTTTTAAAGTTTTGTCAACCTCCGACCTTTGGACGTGTTTAGATTTGTGTTCTCGGTTTTCGATGCGTCGCTCGGTGGATTTGAACCGAGATCAACAGACGTGCCGATTAAATGTAAGATCCGCCGTAGAGGAACCCGGGCTGGTGATGACATCTAATGACACCTCTCACATACCCAGGGAGGACTTTCCCGCGGTAAACCTTGATTAAAATTAATGTCTTAGAATTTAATCTTTTTTTCTGTTGATTCCAAGAGTAAGGAAGTGGGTCGTCAACCAGAAATCAACTACAAGTATATTGTGTATTTAACTGCATTTTTCTTTTTAAATGACGGACAATGCGCATTGGCATTTCATTTGCCTTACTTTTTATTTGGTAAAAATTCCTTTTTTAAAAAAAAATAAGGAAAGAGATCGAACACTATATATTAATTAAGTCC
Source organism: Saccostrea cuccullata (assembly GCF_032062105.1). Taxonomy (NCBI): domain Eukaryota; kingdom Metazoa; phylum Mollusca; class Bivalvia; order Ostreida; family Ostreidae; genus Saccostrea; species Saccostrea cuccullata. The sequence continues at coordinate 204,175 of NW_026923075.1, forward strand.
CTGCAAAGAGAGATACATCATAAAAATTTGGTGAATAAATAATGACAGTATTACTAAGAAAAATCCAAGGCACATATGGTGTTAGAAAGCACTGTCTGGGAAGACCTACACGTAGTAGCAATTGTTACCTGCTTCCTGCAAAGAATTCTGGGTGCGTATAAGAAGTGTTTAAAGGGTAATGGGGTTTTATGAATAGACTTACTTTTACATTCGACAGCTGACTTTTACATTTTTGTTATTTGAGTTGGTCTCTGTTTAAATTGTAAAAGTCAGTCGTCGATTGTAAAAGTAAGCCTCTTCATAAAACTCCAATACTCACAGGGAAGATGTACACAAAGGGTTGAACTAGTGATTTTTATACGACTCCACCCTATAAGAACGACCAGTCTTTTCCCTTTCCCATGACAACTACCAAACACTCTTATTCAATAACGTCGTACGATTTCTCCCTCTCTTGCAGTTTGCCGCTGGCGTTTGTCACGGGATTTTTCTCATCACCCTCTACAAGAAGTAGAACCGTGCCTTCGTCTGCCTTAGTTATTACGTATAATAAACGATTTGGTGGATGTCGGGTTGCTTCAGAATAGGGCTTGAACATAAAAACACTGTTTCATAAAATTGAACCTTATTTTGTAGACACTCTTTCCATTGACTCTTGATGAAAAGTAAGAAATAAACTTCCCGGTTTTTCGTCTAGGTTCTAGAGCATTCTTGATTGCTTCAATCTTGCCATCTTTTGGCTTCAGATGTTGACCGTTCACAAGAAATCCGAAACAATCAATCTCATCAAATCCAACAAAACATTTGGAACCCTGTCTCGGTCTCGTTGCAACGCCTGCATCTCTCAAGTCAGATGAACGCCTGCATCTCTCAAGTCAGATAAACAAAACTTTCAGTTTTGTAAACAAATGTATCAGCCATAACCATGATGATATCGATGAAATTTTCCGCATTCTTCATGACATGGAGAAGACTGCGCACCAATCTTCTGAAAGAAACTGGGGCGTTTACTAACTTAAATGGCATATTCTAAGATTGGTACAAACCAGCAGTTTTTAGAAAATGAAGTCAGTGGTTTGCTATCCTTGCTAAGCCCATAGCAAATGCAAGGGCTATGAAATGAATCAACAAAAATAGTAGTTGATCTTCGATTTAATTCTTGTAGACCTAAATTGAATATGGTGTAATAGGATAGCGCTCAATATGGCTATCTCACTTCAGATACCAATGATTTTCTAGCGGTAAGCGCTGTATGGCTATTCACGAAAATGCATGATGGTAAAAGGGGATGATCAGCCTCAATCCTTAATAAATTCCAAGGCAGACATTTATAAAGAATAATGAGGTACTCCAGTAAAATGAAAATAAATGAAAAAGAGTAAAATAACTTGAGATGATGGTTTATTGAAGAGATAGTACTAATTAATCAAAACACAAATAAAATCAATGAATAAATCCAAAGTTTACATAATTGGCTGCAGTCATCTGTGAAAAATTTTCTTCATCAAAAATACTTAACGAAATTACACAGAAAAGATACTTAAATTTACAACATATTAAATTGAAACTTGTCAAATATTCAAATTAATCTGAAAATTCCGATAAAAATCTAGCCAAATATATAGGAAAGAGAAAAGGGTGGAGAGTCCCTGTTGAACAACTGAACTCTTTTTTTTTATACTAACAGGAAATGGACTCAGTTCCAAACTAATGGAATCTGATGAAATATAATGGTATGTCCTTTCAAAGAGATGATATATATGTTTTTTAAGCACTTACACCCTGTGTGGTATTTTAAAAGTTAAATTTGAAATCAATATGAGGTTAAGTTTGACGTTCCTCAAGGTAAGGTCGTCTTCCGATGCCCCAAGAATTATGACTTTAACCTTTGAACTTGTGATCTAAAATCAACAAGATCTATAGTCATTTACTACTTGGGGAGTGAGTATCAGTCGGCAGATGTCTGACAAGAAATAATTCTTTTTTATACTGAGCTAGAAAAAAATCATCCTTTGTCCATATTCTTTGATCCTAGCTATCTTGACCTTTAATCTTGTAACCTCAAAATCAAAAATAATTTGTATATACATGTTGTATATAACTAACTTTTAAAGTAATAATACATTTGCATTTTAATAAAATAATAGAAAAACCAGAAGTCTCTGTCGAGACTGTAGCTCTACTGGTTTATACTTAAAACAAAGGAAGAGAAAAGTAGCAGTTGGGACTTGAGACTTTAAATCAGCAATAAATAGAAAAATAATCCTTGCCACTCATCAAAATAAAAACCAATGCACAGAATTATGTATCTTAGTATAGTCTACTTGTGTGCCAAGTTATACTGAAATCAGACCAAAACTGCAGGAGGAGTAGCATTTTGAAAGAATTTCACAGCAATTTAGATTTTTAGTAACCATGGCAACATTGTTCATTGAAATCAAAAACTGATGCACAGAATTATGTATCTTAGTGTAGTCTACTTATTTGCCAAGTTATATCAAATTCTATTTTTAGTAACCAAGGCAACACCGTTCATCGAAATCTAAAACCGATGCACAGAATTATGTATCTTAGTGTAGTCTACTTGTGTGCCAAGTTATAATGAAATTGGACCAAAACTGTAGGAGGAGTAGCATTTTGAAAGAATTTCACAGAAATTTCTATTTTTAGTAACCACGGCAACACCGTTTATCGAAATCAAAAACTGACGCACAGAATTATGTATCTTAGTGTAGTCTACTTGTGTGCCAAGTTATACTGAAATCGGACCAAATCTGTAGGAGGAGTAGCATTTTGAAAGAATTTCAAAGAAATTTCTATTTTTAGTAACCACGGCAACACCGTTCATCGAAATCAAAAACCGATGCACAGAATTATGTATTTTAGTGTAGTCTACTTGTGTGCCAAGTAATATTGGAATTGAACCAAAACTGTAGGAGGAGTAGCATTTTGAAAGAATTTCAAAGAAATTTCTATTTTTAGTAACCACGGCAACACCGTTCATCGAAATCAAAACCCGATGCACAGAATTATGTATCTTAGTGTAGTCTACTTTTGTGCCAAGTTATATTGAAATCAGACCAAAACTGTAGGAGGAGTAGCATTTTGAAAGAATTTCAAAGAAATTTCTATTTTTAGTAACCACGGCAACACCGTTCATCGAAATCAAAAACCGATGCACAAAATTATGTAT